>NW_024870694.1:0-237500 GCF_019054845.1 Dipodomys spectabilis | reverse complement strand
TCCATGTCTTACTAGCTCTGTGACCTTAAACAAGTTTCATCTCCTAACTGAAATCAGTTTCCTTCTCTCTGAGCAGTGGGAGTACCTTATTCATAGTAGTGTTGCTATGATATTAATGTATATCAAAAAATGTAAAACATTTAGCAGAGTGCTTAGCACAATGAAAGTATTCAGCAGTATCTTGTTATTGTGAGCTAGGAAATATTGTTATATTTGGATCATTAGAAGGTCATCCTTCACATAACCTACCATCCTGTAAGCTCTAGAAAGTTAGGGTTCTAAACTTTATCATCTCTGCTTCCATCCTTTTCTAGTAGAAGTCTGAATATTAGATTCTTGCTTTCCTGTATGCTTTTTTGCCATAAACCAGTATGCTTTGGATACAACACACATGGCACATTTATAATTTGCAATTTTATTTATTTACACCCTCACGTTAATGCTTCCTTGAAAACTTACCAAGTAATGGCTAGCCATGTACTTTAAACACATTAGCTCCTGTCATCCTCAAGACAACCTTTTGGAACCAATATCATCCTACAGGAAAACTGAGGCTCAACATTATAAAAGATATGTTTGCTCTAAAGCCCATACCCTCTTGCTCAGCACACCAGCAAACGTTTAGAAGCACTTTGCTTCCCTGTTCTGGGCTCTTGCTGTCAGGTACTTTGAAACTTGCAGGAGGATCTGCCAGTGTCAAAATCCCTGCTTTCTCTCCTCCCACCTCCAAAATGATGACTGTGGACCGTGTGTTTTAGGCATGTCAAAGCAGCCATTGTTAAAGAGGTTGGTGTGCAAATAGACTAAATTACTTTGGCTATGACTTCTCTCAGATGATTTGCCTCTGAGTGGGCTCCCAGGTGCTGACACTTCTTTCGGTTTTCTTCTTTCACCCTGAGTAGCAATGTCCTTACTGAAGCATGACTGACAAAAAGGTTTTGCTTTTTTATACACCATGATTCTTGTTTCAGGACAGGACACTTAATCTCACCAATAACTTCTGATGGCACTGTTCTTTTTATAAGCGCCTCTTTCCTTCTTAATGGAAAAACAACACAAAAACAACAACAAAACAAAACAAAATGTTCCCTCAATTACCTGTTGTCAAGAGGAAGCACCTTACTGAAAATGATCTTGGGTGTCCCCCCCAAAGGATAACTGTCTATTTTTAGTAGCTCCTTTTCAGATTAAATATGTCAGAAAAGCTGCCCCATGGCTAATCTCCCAGGTAGAAACATCTTCTGGTGATTTGAAACTACATCGTAAACTAAAAGAATCAAATCTCTTTCACCCTCAGTGAGCCTATATTTTTGTCAAATGTGCTGTATGAGGGAGACACCTCTTCTTCCAGGGTGATAGGGAGCAGACACTGTTCATGGGTGAATTGTGAACTTTGGGTAAGGTCTTTGTAGATTAACCTACTAGCCTAGAAATGTGACATGCACTGTCCTCGCTGAGAAGATATTTCCAGTGTTATATTTTTTCTTCTTTTCTCTGACAATAAATTAAGGACGTGCATCTTTTACCCCGAGCATTCAGACCAGAATCAGAATTACTCCTACTTAGCTATTTAGACATTCCAAAGAAATGGGGGAATCTTGTTGTTCTGGAGACAAGGGGTGACTTCCATACCTGTTGGGCCAGATTCATTAAAGAATACAGAAGGCTAGTTGCTCTGTCAAACCGCCTGGTGGACTACTGGAGCCCTGGATTCTAGTGTTCATATTGCTATTGCCTTCATGATTTATTGCTGTGAGTCTCTGGGCCTCAGTTTCCTTGTCTGCTGAATTAGAAGCAAGAGAGATTGATCTCTGGGGCTTTTTCCAGCTCTGTATTCTCTGGGTCTGCAAATCGCCTTCAGTATCTGCCATAGTCTGCTTTGCCAGCTCTGTTTGTCACAAAGATTAATCCATTTTAACTGTACCTTGGAGTGCACCCGGGAGACGAGGATGGATGGATTGTTTTGCACCTATTATTGCATCAGAACTTTTGCCTTTTTAGACAGGATCGTGCCGTGCCTGAAATCTGTCTGCCTGTCTGCCCACTGACTTTGTCTCTGCTGATCTCTTGCCACGGTGCCGCTTTTTCTAGCATCTATCTCCCTCCAAGATCTAGATTCGGCATCCAACTGTACCTGTCTTGTTCTCTGCAGCATCTGTCTGCTACACTCCTAGACCATCGTTAATAAACTTTCACACATTATACGCCAACCCCTAATATGCTGGCACCTGCACATAAATATCTACGGTTCATAAAACTCGAGGAGAAAAACTCCATTTTTTAAAACACCTCTATCTAGTGCCATTTGTATTTGTACTTTTTGTTTAGTTGTAAGTTTTAATAGTTCCCCCTTTGAGGATTTGTCAGTACGAGCAGTATTGCTTATCAGAACACACCAACAGTCTTTTTGTAATATTCGCTTTTCCCCTTTGGTTCAGCCGAGCCTGCTGACAGATCATTCAAATTCAATTGTTTTATGTCTAAGCCGAACAGCTAATTAAAGTAGGGATGATTAACCTGACTGGCAGTGTCGCTCTCCCTCGCGCTCTCGCTCTCTCCCTCTCTCTCTCTCTCTCTCCCTCTCTCTTTCTCTCTCCCTCTCCCTCTCCCTCTCTCTCTCCCTCCCTCCTGTTCCAATCAGTCTTTTTCTCACTCTCTCTCTCCTTCCGTGTCTCTCTCTCCCTCTCTCTGTTTCTCTCTCTCCTCTCCCCCCTCTTCCTCTCTCACTCTCTCCCTCCCTCGGTTGGTCTCTCTCTCTCTCTCTCTCTCTCTCTCTCTCTCTCTCTCTCTCTCTCTCTCTCTCTCTCTGTCTCTTGCTCTACTGTTTTTTTTTCCTCTCTCTCTCTCTCTCTCCTAAACGTGGTCTGCTTGCTGATGGCAGAATGGCACTCGGAGATTTGTGCATTGTGTCTGGTTTCCTACGGGCAGGCTGACCCAGTGCCTCCAGGGACTTATCAATAGACCACTCAGAAGAGACACAGACAGGAGAGAGGAGGAGGGGTGGGGGGAGAGAGAGAGAATCAATATCAAGAATAGAAGGAGCTCCGAAGCCATTTTTTTTTTAAAGAAGTATCGGGACTTGGGAGAGGGTGACAAAGAAGGTTTTTCAAAGAGGCAGTGGAGGAGGTTCTAATAAATTTGGAAGGAAACAGTTCCCTGTCTTGGGAAAAGGAGAACTCCTGACTGATTAGCATTCACACCAGGTATGAGATGTTCGCTACCCCTTATCACTGTGTCGCAACCGAGATGGAAAAGCCTTTTTTTAAGGAGACTGAGGGAGCATGTATTTTGCTGTGTTTGTTGTTGGGGGGTAAGAGGGGCGGTGTGAGAAGCTGTGAGCATTTGTGTATGGGAGCAGGAAGAATGGAAGCAGTACACGGGGGGTGGGAAAGAGTATGGAGTATGTTACTGTCTTCTCTGTCTTTGTGCACCCCTGGGGGGTACCCAAGTTCATTTCTAGCAGGTGGATTTAGACGGGAGTTACTTAACGCTTGACCGCCAGTTTTGAAAAAAAGGAAAAGAGAAAAAAAAAAACAACGCTGCTTCCTATGTCTATTAAAGGAAGCTACAATTTCTCTCTCTCTCTCTCTCTCTCTCTCTCTCTCTCTCTCTCTCTCTCTCTCTCCCTTTCCTCTTTCTCTTCCCTCTCTCTCTCTCTCTCTCTCTCTCCTCTCCTCTCCCCCTCCATCTCTCTTCCCCTCTCTCCCTCTCTCTTCTTTTTCCTCTTCTAACCAGACAGCGGGAGGGTTCCTGGCTCCCAGCCAGCCCAAAAGCCTCTAAGTGTTTTGCACTTGTTTCAGGGAGTAGCTGCCCGGGGATTTTTCAGCATTTTTCACTAGAGAACAAAGAGTTCTTTACAAAGGGAAGGGGGGGGGGGGGGGAGTGAGCTTAATGTCTGATATATGTTTTTCTATTTTTATTAGTTTTTTGCTTAAAAAGAAAGAGACAGGAACAGAACATTCACTCTATTAAAGGCACAAAGACATTCAAAAGAAATCTAGCTATCTTGCATCCCATCACCCTAACGTATATTCATGAAAAAATTAAAAGGAAAGACTAATTAAGTTGCATGTGTTGCTCTTTTCTGCTCTTTTAATCTTTCTAAATCCAACTGTTCTTATGCTCACTCTACGCTATTTCTTTCCTACTCACAACAAAACTTGTTCAGGATGCATCTTCTCTCATCCTCTTCCTACCCATTCTGGGTCCCCAAAATCTTGTGGAGGAAAGAACCAGAGTCTACCAAATAATCAATTTAGAGGCAAGAGCATCTTCTACTTTTGCCTCCTGGGTAAAAAGTTAATTATGAAATTTGGGCTCTAGAATACCTGTGGGGGTACATCGCTTCCTTCGATCTCACAAGTTTTTGCATTCATCTGTTTTAAAGGTACCACTTGTGTCACTTGTCAGTTATTAAGAAAAGGTAATAAGGGAGTAGGTATTTGTGTTTTGTATTTTGTTTCTATTACATAAATGGCAAACCCCCCAGAGAGATCATCTATGATATAGTAGTTCAAGCAAAATATAGTCTAGACGGAGATTTTTCAGCAATTCTGATGGTCACATAGCTTTGTATTCTCCATTGATTTTATGTTGCTTATGTATGTATATTTGTACTATGAATTTGTGTTAGCTGCAAACATTACAGAATGCTTATCATTTTCCATTTTAATGCTTCAACAAAAGAAATTAGGATGTGATCTGTATGGATAAAATGTAGTAAATGATTTTATCTCTTGTATAGACTGTATATTTATATTTTTATACTCGTTTTCTTGAATTACAAACCCAAGGAGAAGCTTTCTTGCTAAAAGTTCTTCTTTTGAAGCATTTACATTTTGATTGTCATTTAGAAATCTTTTTAAGATAAACACTAAAATGAGCAAGGAGAGAAACCCATAAGCAACACCAAAATCCTTTCATTTTTGTTGCATATAGCATCTAAGTGCAGGTAACTATTTTGCTAAGTGGGAAACAGCTACAACAGTTGTTTCAAGAATCAGAAACACTTTTCTTCTCCTCCTCCCCCCATTCACTGAAAATATAATCTATTCATTATCCCTGGGGAGGAAAACTGAGACTAACTCTAGGTGTATACATTTTTCCATATTTATGGAATGCATCTGTATCAGTGTTTCTTAAGAGTGCAGTGTCTATCCAGTCAGAGGGGAATGCTCCATCAGTGAACCTTCCTGCCTGGGAGGCGTGAGTGCCAGTGCTTGAAGTAACTTGATAATAAGGAGTCTTTTCGGGAAGACTTACCATGTATGTGTTCCCTTGGTAATGACCCTCAAAGAAGAAACAAGTACTAGGTGGCCACTGTTAGCACTTGAACTCTGAAAGCTACTACATCTAGGGGAAGTTTTGACAAATCCAAAAATTTTGGGGAGTAGTCACTTGTTACAGCTATATGTTTTCTTTAGGAAAATTCTTGAATTGCCTTCGGGCTTTAGTAATATTGTCATGGTGCTTAAGGAGCACACGGCCTTTAAATAGGAAAGTCAGCCATCAAAATAAAAGGAAAAACTCGATCTTTCAAAAGTTTTATCTTGAAGGCAAGAGGGTGTTTTTTGTTTTTGTTTGTTTTTTTTTCTTTTTGCTAGTGGAGTTTCCCCTACCTTTCCTGAACACTTGTGTTACTGTGGCTGTTGTGCCTGCATTTTTTGTGTGGTGTTTTCATTTCTTCTTTTTCTTTTTATATTTCTGGTATGTTTGGATGTGACCACGGGTGTTTTGAGAGTGGTAGAAGGACAGGAGAAGAGGCTGTTGCTGCAAACTGCAGTAGCTGCTCTTCATCCAACTCAGGCAACTTCCATCAGCTAGTTGTGCTGCCAAGAGTACAGTGAAAGGTGATAGCTGTCATTCTGGGATTCTTCGTGGATCTGACCTGAGAGTAACACATTCACAGTTGAGGAGAAAAGGGAAAAAAAATAGAGGAGGAGGAAAGAAAAGCTTTTTGAGCTGGAATACACTGGCCCTTTCTTCCTGGAGGCAATCCGCTCCAGTTCTTGGCGACGTGTCCTGCACTATCAGATATCATATGACTTTTTATTTAGATTCCTTTTCGGAGAATGGCCTGTTAGGACTCTGTTTGTTTTCTTTTATTTAATTTCCTTCTCCCCTCACCCGCTAGTTTAGTGTATCTGTGTGTGTCAGAGTGTATGTGTGCGCGCATGCATTTGTGTGTGCAATTTTTATCTTTGTTTTTGTTCTGTTGATCTGATGCTTTATTGAAGGACAAAGCTTTAATTATTTCAGTATACTGGTTTAATCATTTGCCAAAAAGAAACCTCATTCTAGGCTTTTTTTTAAGGGGAGGGGGAGAGTTCTGTTTTGAAACACATCCATTAACACATGAGGCTGCGGAGCATAAATGCTTGCTGGCGGGCCCTTGGCCCACTCCCTCACCTTAATTTAACCCTCCTCTCATCAGCATGCACAGCAGTGTAAGTTAGGAAACACCTGTGCTGAGTTGCGAGGGAAATAAAAGTTGAGGCAACTTCTTCAAATCTGTACTCCTAGTTTCACTTTAATAAACTTTTTTTTTTAATCCTTGATTTTTTTTTCTTTTTTCTTGGCACCCTTTATTGAGCTTGAAAATATCAGAGATAGTAGACGATGTGGCTGGAGTTTCTGTGAGCCCAGCTGAACACCCTGGAAAGTGGAGCTGAAATTGATTCAGAGAGTGAAGAATTAAGTAAGAGATTTAAATAAGATCTGTAAGATCTGTGGAGCGTTCCGGATTTGGTGATAGATGGTAAAATGGAATCTTTAGGGCACTCAACGAAAGGAGGAGAAATTCTCAGACAGGAATGATGACACGGGCGTTTCTGCTGCAGTTGGTACTTTTTAAAAAAATCTTACATAACCAAATTTTTATTTTGTGTATTTCAAAATTTTACCAATGTGTGATTGCCTTTCTTTTGCTGTGATCACAATTATTACCAGGTTTCTAAAAAAAAAAAAAAAAAAAAAAAAGCTTGTTGATGAATTTCCTCTTTTTTGTTTTGAAGAGTTCAGATTTTAGTTAGCAAAAGGAAAGGATAATTTCTCTAGTTACACATATGGCTGGATATACATGCCTCTTACCTATGTGTATAACATAACCTAGTATGTTTGTATGCAGATACAGTTTTATATAACAATATGCAAGACTGCCTGCAAGGTTCAAATGACCACTCCATTCTTGAAACTCATATTTTTTTAGTTTCTTGTTACTTGGTCTGAAATTATTTTTTACAGACCTTACATATCTAATGCCTTCTCATAACCAGAGGTGAATTTTGTTGAAACTTAGAGGGAAATATATTCCACTCCTTTAAGGAAAGGGAGAACTATTTTTTCAGTTCAACAACAACAAAAAAAAATTTTTTAGAAAGCTTTTTCCCCCAACGGAAAACTCCAAAACAGCTTTGTCTCAGAACGTTAAACTTGGCATGGATAAGAAATGTGAGTTTTGCTTTGTTTGAGTAAATTTGTTTTTGAAACAACAATGTTATAAATATTTTTAAATTGCCTGCTGAGCATGCGCTGTCTCTGACTTTATTCATAGTTTTAAACACACACCAAAGTGCAGTCTTCTGAATGGCCACAGGTAAGGCTGGTGATTTGTATGATCTTTCTCTGAGGCACCTTCAGTGAGTCTACTTAGTTTTCTAGAAGAGAAAAGGGTGAGAGCTGAGTTCAGACCTGGATAAATATTATAGAGCAAAAGTATATTGCCCATTGAGGCTTGCACATTGTACTTAGGGTAAGTACTATTCAACTTTCCTTTCTTATGAGAGTTGCCTGCCTTAACTTTTCGGAATATAACTAGCAGAGTTAATTAAGAAGAATATTTAACTTAATGAAAATTTAACTTAACAGAAAATGTGCAGATATTTAAGGGCATCTATTGTGCATAAATTTAAGGATTCAAGAATTTTGCCACTGATATGATAGCAGCTCTGAGCTTACAGAACCAAAATGTGCTAGTCTGAACATGCCTGATCTCATCTGGAATCGAAAGCTAAATCTAGGTGGGCCTATAATAATACTAGGAAAGAAACACATGTATCTTTTGTGCAAGCTTTTTGTTTTAAGCCAGTCTTCCAAGGGAATTGACAAAGAAGTAGGTTCTTCTCTTCCTTAATAAGTACTCATAGTTACTTCTGTAGATACATATTTCCAGTTGTTCTTGGTTGTTTTGTTTTGTTGTTGTCATCGTTATTGCAGTATATTCTTTCTTGACAGTGATTGTTGACACTTTCCATTTTTCAGAATGCTTTATCTCCATTAACTACGTTTGATGTCTCCTCACTTAGTTACCTTTCTCAGGTCTGCAATGACCCTCTCAGGCTTTTCAGATCTTCTTGATTCTTGCCAGAATGTGCTTCTTCATTCGCTATTTTGTTATAGTTATGGTAGAGATTACCTCGTTTTGTAGGCCTTTATAAGTATTCAAACAAATTACCTTTTGAGGTGAAATTTCTTATGGCTGTTCTTGACTTAGAACTTAATTAGTCTTAAAAAATGATTTGAAGAAAATCCAGTTAGCTGGAGTTTTTTAAGCTCTAAAGATTCTGATAAATGATTTTTAATAAAATACTTATTGATATGCAATGCTTTTCTAATTTGGATTTGTTGTGTGTGTGCTTTAAAATAAAACCTGAAAATAAAATATGTAATAACTAAGGAAGAAAAACTAAGAAAACTGCTAGATTAATGCTAACTTTTAAAATATCCAATTTGAAATCACTCAAGGCTCTAGTTTTTATTCAGTAGACTATCTTTCAATGTAAATCAGTACTACTCTGTGCATATACACACACATACATATATTTCTCTATATATCTTTGTACATATGTGTGTATATATGTGTGTATACACATATACATATGACTAGATACATATATACTCATACAAGAATGCACACAGAAAGCCACTTCACATTTATATTAATTGTATTTTTACGTAAAGGTAAATGGATTGGCATTAATGCAAAACTTCTGTTAATGTATTTTATACTATTTTTTCTGAAAATGTAAAACTAAACTATTACTTCCATTCAGTTATTTAATATATATATATATGCTTATTAATGCCTATTTGTCTAACAATATTTTTAATTTATAAAGTATTTTCATAAATCTTGTATTTATGTAGCTGTATTAGCATTCAAGTTTATCTAAATGCAGCTTGCTTTGTCCTTATCTGAGTGTGTGAAAGAACAATTTCTTACTTTCTTCATCTAGAAAGAACATGGCCATCTTTTCTTTTACGTGATTTTCATATCTAGCACTCTGAAGAAACTTTTAACCTGTAATCTCCTGGAAAACTTTCAAACAAGTGGGAGCCATAATTTTTACCCTGATCTCCTGAATCTGTTTTCCCTCAATACCAGTAACCCTGAAAAAAAAAAACCACCAATAAGTATGATAGGATCATTTTTCTACTCACAGAACCAGGAAATACCAGAGAAAATTGTGGCATATGTAGGAAAATGCAAGAACTTCTCCAATAAGATCAGCTGTTTTATAGGACTTTTGCCCCTGAGTTTTGTCTGTGACTTTTTTGGCTTACTGAAGCATATCCCCATAATCTCACGAAGCCACAGCAAATTCCCAATGCCACAACACTGTACAACCAGGGAGCACCAGAAGAGCTAGTCCTAGGGACTGCAGACTTTCCCAGCAGTGATACAAGGTAGGAGGAATAAGTAGGCTACTATTCTCTTTTCATTATTCCTGGTAGACTTAACCCTGCCAGGTAGTCAGATTTTCTCTTTGTAGCTTTCCCTTCAACATTCTAAGGCTTTTCCCTTCAATAGTAATGACTTTCTATCTTCCGCATACAGCCAAGCATCCTATTTTTTTTAATTTTACATTAAAACAGAAAGCTTTAGAAATTGGGAGAAACAATGTAAAGGGTCTTAGATTATCTGGGAAATAACCAGAAGAACATCAGACTTACAGCTTTTGTGTGTGTGTTTGTGTGTGGATGCTCAGGACTATAACTTTCCTGTACTCTGCAGTGCCCTGAGTGGTTGCAAGTAGTGAATGGGATAACTATAGGGTACAAACGATGATCTAACTGATTCAGTAGATGGAGCTCTTCCTCCTAAGTCTGTATTTAAATTAAGTCCCAGCCTAGTTTGTAGGCTCTCTGTTTTAAGGTGTGACTTACATGCAAACCTAGGCCTTCATAGTTTGAGAAAGAGGTTTTCTGGCACTTTTCAAAAGACATAAAGCATTTGTTCTGAAACATAAAACTGCACGAGAGCAGTAAGGATGGAGTAGGAAATAAAGTTTACCCGTCTGAATTTCTCCTTGTGTTCATTGATATTCTTAAGTGTGAAGTTAAATCCTAGTAGTTCTCATAGAAGTAGAAAAGTATATAGCACCGACAGTGTTTTGGCTTATATTCGTGGTAAATCTTTCAAGCTCTCTGAACTGTGCAGATCTCTTTTCATTTGATTCTGCAAAGGAATCTTAATACTCTAAGGTAATTGTTTCATCCAATTAGTTTAGAGAACCTGGCTGAAATGTTGCAAATTCTGAATTGTGACAGTGCCATGGAGGGCAAAGCAGCTGTGTTAGTAAGGTGCCTTTCTAGGAGCCAAAATATTTTCAACAATAACTGCAAATAGAGCTTCAGTATCTGTTTTAATGTGGAATGAACCACTTGTTTATTTCTTTTTAAATTCACAAGAATGAATCACTGCCACAGAAGTCTTTTCAGTGTTGTATCATTTTCAGTATCAACAAAGTAAGTTTGATCATGTACTTTCCTGGTACTAGACAACAAAATACTATCTCTATAGTGTGTAACACACATACTCACACACACACACACACACATGTGTGACATTTTTGGCATGTGACATTTCTCTCTCTCTCTCTCTCTCTCTATATATATATATACACACACACACACATATATATATATTCACTGTGTGTGTGTGTGTGTGTGTGTGTGTGTGTGTGTGTGTGTGATCTTCCTTCATCTAATAGCTTCTCACAGATTGCAGATACTACTGCATAACTCTCGTTAAATCTTGATAAGATCATTTGGCCAAAGGAGAACTGGCCTTGGCTCTGGTACCAAAAGAAATAGAATTTTTAAAGGAGTTGGATTTCCTTTGCACACCACGTGTCTGTGTCCGATTTGGTCCAGGAAAATAGAGAGGATGATACAAAATTATTCCTAAGCAGCCGCTGTAGGCCAAATACTGAAATAGTTCCAACCTGGACCAGTCAAGCCAGCTTCTTAGAAGATTCATGCTTTTGTCGAACACTTACGTGAAAAGAAACACAGAGGAAGTTCTTGAAACTGAATTTATATGAATTATTTTTCACTAATTTCAATAATTCCCATGGTAAATGCAATGATCTTTATTCTTTTGGAAAGTAGAACATCTGAATTTTCTTGGCTAGCTAAGGCTCTCTAAAAGTGATCTCGCATCTTTTGAACAAAACTACCCTTCCAAATTGAAGCAAGTGAAAAACTTCTCACAGAGAGCAAAGAGTAAAATTGATGGAAACTCGAAATCAATTCCAAACCCTTTTCTGGCATGATGAAAATAACATTTGTGCTGTGTTTAAAGCAGCTTAAAACAAGAAAATGATAAAATGATCAATATACTTAAAGCCAAAAATAACCAGGAGTGAACAATCTGTATTCTATTCCCAGTACTGAAAAGCTATACTTTTTGATTGAACCTGAAAATAAACAAATATACCTTTTATAGGGTGACATTGTAAGCCTTATGCCTTAAACAGCAATGACAGGATGGCAAGTATTCAACTCTTTATTTAAGCAATATCTTCAGAATTTAGCCAAACAAATTTCTGAAGCAAAACTTTTAAATATTTATTTGTAATTACCATAAACATATAAATGACAAAATAGAGCAAGATATGGTCATAGTGAACTACATTGTCACTTTAGAGTCTGTATACTATAAAAGGCAAAAAAAAATGTTTTATCCATAGCAGAAGAATACTTTAAATTATATTAGAAAGTCAGTGAACTGGTGAATATATATCAGTTTCAAGATTTCTTTAAAAATACCAGGATTCTTCACTAATTTAAATTTAACATTTAAATTCAATATATATATATAAGTATATATCATACATAATTTATACCTATTGTTGTAGTAAATTGCCTTGAAAGACTAAGTTGACACTAACAAATTTTGAACCTGTGGATTCAAAGTCAGTGAAATGCCAACATCTAGATTTATAAAATTCTCCTTATTCTTAATATTTCATCCCAATGAACAGTTTTCTACCAATCTTTCAGTCTTTTGACTTACTAGGTATATATGAATCAGATGAAATAAAATTTTCTGTTCTGATGAATAAATTAAAAAGACACCAAATTGCAGAGGCACATTTAATTTTGCAGTGGAAATGATGATAATTCCAACAAGCACTGTGACCAATGTAACTACAATGAAGCTCATGTGATTATATCAGTGAGAATGAACTCAGTGGGCAAGGTCAGGAGGGTGAAACACAGAGGCCATGACAGAGTGAGAAGTAATGATCAGTTATTGGAGATGGACTGGATAGAAAATTAACAGATATGGAAAATAGGAATCGATAAATTCTAAAGGTAGCTTGTAAAGCATTACTTTTTCCTATATAATACAATCAGGTATAGAATTCACTGTTCTAGGGAAACAGAACAACATGAACTTTGATTGTCCAGTGTAATAATAGTTGTAAAAAGCTGTTATATACATTTGCTTAAAGATTCATGTAAGTGTGACTGTTACAACAACTTGTTATGCTATTGTTTGAAGTTGAAAAGCTCTGCTTTAAATGTTAACAAAGCAAATGTCAGCATCATAGAATCATAATTATTGCATCTTAAAGCTTGAAGAAGCTTTAGATATCTCAGTATGGGTGAGTGGGTTAACCAGCTCTCCAGAGAAGAAAACTGGAATATCTGGTCTAAGACCATGTTAAATTTAAATATGCTAGTATGTTACAGTGGTTTGTATTTGAGAAAATGTAAAAGAAAAGCTTTAAGCATAGAGAAAGTAAAGCTGCACACATTTATGGACCAGTGGTGCTATACTTGGCTTTCTATGAACCAGTCAATAATCAAATAGGAAAGAACAGGAAGTCCTAAAAAGGACCAAACAGATTAAGAAATGCTATCACTTAATCAACAACAAAAGGTAAACATAATGAAGTGGCAGTGCTTTCTTAAGATGAGCAAGGAAAACTTGAACCAGACTCAAGTGTTCTAACTACAGTGTCCTCCTACACCATATGGCTGACCCCACAATAAATTTAGAGGATTCAAAGTAGATGATATTCTAGGAACAGTTAAAGAAGAGAACAAAGGAGCCAGACCTTTTGTGTTCTCTTTACCAAGAACTTCACCTTAGATGTGGCAGGGGGAACGTCTGTTCAGTGAGGACCAGTCATCTGGAGAATAATAGAAAAGGCACCAGTACCCACGTTCTTCCTAAAGGTTTTCTGAAGTCTACACTGTGCCCCCGACCCTCAGAGCCTTAAAAGGCCCACTTTGTGTCTTGTTCTATGTACTGCACACACACACACACACACACACACACACACACACACACACACACACACACACACACACACACACACACACACACACACACACACACACACACACACACACACACACACACACACCAAAACTAATGAGAAAGAGGGAAAAGAAAGAGAAGAGAAAACAAGGAGAGAAAAGAAAACTTGAAATTTTTCAATCAGAAAAATTTGTAAAGATTTGGACCCAAATCTTCTTCCTTCTTAGAAATCTTCCTTTATAGATATTATATTTTATTATCTTAACCAAGTATGAGTTCCAAGCATGTATATATATTACATAATATATATTACATTATATATGTGTGTATCTATGCATGTATATTGCGAACTGGGCTATCCTTGTTTTCTAGCCATTCACCCTTTCTCATCCCTTTTCTTTTTCCCTTGGATTAACAAATTGAGACAAATTTTGTCCCCTTTATTTCTTTTAATGAATCTTGTCATTCTGTTTTATAAATTAGCTATTTCTTGATTTATTTGTAATATAAACAACAGCTCCAATTTGTGTCAATGTTCTTCATTTTACAGGGACTCACTTTTCACATTTGTAAGTAGGAAAGTGATGACTACCTTGCTGAGCTGTTATAAGAATTCTATGAAACAGTCTATAAAGTACTTAGTGTAGCAAGTAGTTCATGGTTCACTCTCAATATTATTGTTATTCCTTCACAATTATTACTACAAATTTCACTTCTTTTACTACATCTACTGCCAATATTCCTCCCTTTCTAGTTCTTTCCCATTAATATAATTCTTGGGGTCATAGGTTGACCGCGCTGATTCAATCTTTGATCATGTAATAAATATGATGACTTTTACATAATAGAAAGTAGATAAAACATAGTTAAATCTTTTTTATTTAAGTCCATAGTATATCTGTTACTTCCTCTCAAAGATCCTTAAATTCTGCCCTGGAGGTTTTGAATAGTGGTAGTCATGGCCAGTACCTATTCCACGTACACCGTGAAAGATGCCAGTGCTGCCGACTGGAGGCTTGTCAGTGCCACATTATCTTTCTGTCTCCCTGCAGACCCCAACCACTTTGCAGCATCCCCGGAAGTGTCAGCTGGTATTTCTAGTTTGTGTGATTAATGAGCTTGTTATATCTCTCTGTGTAGCATGAACTAGAAACTTTCACTTTGGAGAGCAGGTCAAGAACTTGAATTTAATTTTGGTTGCATCTGTTATAAGCCAATTGTGTATTCATTACATTTATAGATTCCCTCTTCAGCCATATATTTTCATGGTTGTTGAGAGTACCTGAATCTGTGTTGAATGTCCTTAGATTTTACTTCAGAGACATGAAAATGAGGCAGTAAGACATTTTTTGATAGCTAACTGTCATCTTTGGCATTTTCTTGCCTTAAGTGTCTAATCTGGTCTAAATTTGAAGAAAGAGGCCAGTATCAAATTTTTAATTAGCTAGAGTTTTAGCATTGTAATTTTTTTTACTAATGAGGTTTATAGTCAATGCAGTTTATCTACACATTACTGTTTTTTCCAAGCATATTATCATATCCTGTGGAAGCAGAAAACTTTTTAAAAACCTGGAATGAACAGTAACTTGAGGCATGTAAGGGTAGAGGCATAATATTAAAGCATGAGTTCAGCTAGAGGCAGGATGACTTACAAAGTAGACTGGGTATGTATGGATCTGATTGGTCTTTGAAGTTTTGAAAAGTGAGAAAATTTAAAAAGTTAGTTTACGTAGTCATGCAGATGAGGGGCTGATAGCAGGCTATGTGCACAACTCAGTAAGAACATTGCTTTTTAATCAGCCAGAAGTTCCATTTATTTGAGTGAGCTGGTATTTGTGAGGGAAACAGGGTCACATTTGAGAAAACCTTGTAATTCAATAAAGGGTTTTGACTTTGCCAGAGCAATGGTGTTGGCATCAAGAGAAGAAAGTTTTGCAGATTTCTGTGTGTGCACTTGCTGTTACTGGTGTTCCTGGTGGGTGGCTGAATCATCCTGATGGCATTCAACAGGAACCATCCTCTAGAGAGACCGTAGCATCTGCAAAGTTTTCCTATCTTGATGGTGCAGATAATCCCAGGGAGCATTCTCTAGTAGTTTTAACTCTCTATTCATTTATATGTTTTCTTTACATCAGTGTTTCAAGTCCTAACTGGGGAGAAGAGTGTCTGTATCCTGAGTGCACACCAGGTAGTAGAGTAAAACAGTAAACCCTTGGCCAAGAACTTAGTGCTGCTTCTTGAGCTTTATCACGAGTTGTGATGTCAAGAGGGGGACAGGGGCATCACCTCACATGGCCTGGCTTCCTGGTAAAGAGCCAGCCATACTCATATCTATCGCCGTTCGACAGCGCCACCAACACCCACAAACACTGCTAGATTTCCTTTGCACTTACAAACCCTGTAAATCTGCTGCTTTCTGTATGTTTGTTGGATGTTACTGGTGGTAACTTTTTGTTTGCGTTTTTTTTGAGCTAGTATCAACAGTTGGGGGAAATGAGGTACAAAGAAAAGAGGTTTGGACTGAGTCATCTACTAAGTCTTACTCTTCTCTAATATTTATGAATAATATACTGAGCTGCTGGAAAAATGTTGAATATGTTCATTATGAATTATATTCACTGGTGTGTTGCCTAGAATATAAAAGAGCAAAGCAGTTTCTGCGAAACTACTTCCTTACAATACATGTCCTGGTACGACACAGTTCTGTAGCCTTTCCTATTCCACTGTGTGCCATCCCCACACACACACTGTACATGACTCACTGGCAACTGCAGACAGAGTACCTGTGACGGGATGACAGGCAGCCAAGGCTTATGGGTACAGAAATATTCACACTGGAATCTGGGGCCTACCCAGAAGGAGGTTTGGGGAAGGCAATGAGTGCAGTGGCCTTTCTGAGGAGTCACTGAAGCCAATAGTAGACATTACTCAAATGCTGCCATGCCGTAGGGATTATACTTCCTATCATTAGAAAAGAAATCCATATTTTTGCCCCTAATTTTTTACCAAAAAAAGCACTGATAGCTAACCTGTTAGCAGCATTAGATTCAAAAGTAAGTGGCCAAGAATGGAAGTGAATCCATTATATGTAGCTTTAAAATTCATATACTTCTCTCCACTGTTTCCTTCAGTAGTATGTTGTATTTAGAATTTATTAAACTAAAATTGTTTTTGCTAAGTATTTTCTAGATATCATTGGAATTAGCCAAAAGCATGATAAGATGCAAGACACTGAATTTTTTTAAGTCAGAAAAATAAGTGACAAGAGATAGTAAGGAGTTAACATAATTCCAAAATAGTCTTTCTCTGGTGGATATCTTTATCAACTGTATCACTGAAAGTGTCATGCAAATACATGCCAAGTTGTAGAAAGACTATCAAGGGTCAGGGACTCAAAGGATGTAGCCCTAATACACAAATTAAAGCAATTCAGAAAGATTCAAACGAAAGCCATGGCCTTTATATGAGGTCCCAGGAGACCAGGTTATAGCCACAAAAAAAGCCTTAACGCTGGGTTGTTTCACTTCAGAGCCAATGGGCTAGCTCTTGCAAGAGGAGGGTCCCAGGACATCACTGGTACCAACACCAACTTGCTAGTGTCCTTAACTCAAGCCAACTCTCCCACCATTACTTATCATTATACATTTCTGACATCTATTTTCTAGTGCTCTCATTCAGCTTAAAACCAGTCAAGCTTGTGAAGAGCAAGTATATATTTAAAGCAGCCACACTTACCAATAGTTCACCTCACACAGGTGAAAAGAGAGAAAGAGGGAATGAGAGAGGCAGTAAAATGTGTATTAAGGAAAACTGCATTGTCCAATATTTAAATCAGGTCACAAGAAATAATCAAGACTAGCCAGTTCAAGAGTGGCATAACTGAGGAGCAGCCGTGGCAGGATCTTCACAGCTCCACCTTTCCTTACAGGACAAATTGTTTAACCTGTCTATGTAATAGTGTATTTGTCAAATAAATAGAAAATCATCTATCCTCATCTACTTCACAGCGGTATTACTAAGGCTGATTGTGCACACATATACAAATGTATATATTATAGCCATCTATTTGCAGCAGGGGAGAATGATTTTAAAATAAATGAATCAGGGTTTTGTATTTGCATCTGTTGTGAAGGTCAGTAACTTTTTTTTCATTATTTTAAGAACTCCTCTGCTAATTAACCAATTGTTAAACCACTCAAAAATGATCCTGTGCTTCTATCACCTCTGTGAAATGGAAGGCTTTTGAAATCTAAGCGTGATTATAGACATTTAAACATGTTTTCCTATATTAAGGATCCCAGTACAAATCTACTAAGCAAAATAAAAGATAAGCTTTTGCCAGTAGGCACATTTAAAGAAAAAAAATCCTAAATCAATGATCTAGCAATTGGGTCTAATACCAAAGTAAAATTCTGCTATAGGAGTAAACTGGACCTTTTTTAGAAAAATTGGACAGAAGCATGTAGGAAAGACAGGATAAGCTTTAGTCTATCCAAGCATCATAGTTAATGCCCTAAGCATATGATCAAGAAGGCACAGTATACATAAGGCCCGTAAGATCATTGGAGGGAGGCCACATTACTCTTAATCTATACTGTTGTTATTCCTTTGATGTTGGTCTTAGATCTGTAGTCTTTCTCCTCTCTGTTCAGACCTCTGTGGAATGATAATGACATGAGGAGGACAGGTGAAAATAAATAAATGTGATTTTTCAGACATGACTGTTACCCTCTAATAGCTTTTCCTTTGGCTGCATCCAAGCATCCAGGAAAGAGAAATCTAGCTTCCATGGAGAATGAAGTCATAACTCCAACTTAGCCTAAGCAGAAAAGAACGAGGGAGCAAACAGGCCGTTAGTGAAACCAGTGCCTTTCTCCTGGGCTGGGATCAGGTTCTCCTATTTCCTCTACTTTTTTTCCCCCTAACCTGAAAAGAGTTATTGTGGTAACTCACCTGTGCTTTGAAACTTGTATGCACATGCCCAAAACCTGTTTAAGGTAAGGCTAAAAAGAAATCAGGGGTAGGACTTACATCCAAGAAACTTAGCTTCTGCTTTGTAACTTCTGCTTGTTTTGTTTTGTTTTACGAGGGCATTTGTGTTTTTATAAAATATGTTTGAATTCTTAGACATTGATATCCTGGGCATCCTTAGATTGTGACAGAAGTGGGGATTAGTGGGTGTGACAAACGTAGCTGAAGCCACTGTGGTAGCAATCCATCAAATATGTCGGCAGACCCCAGATTTCTCTGGTCCCTGTTGCAGAATTCAGCTGCAACCTTACTCTAGAAAGACAGGGTTAACTGAGAGGATTGAGAGTGGTGGCGCATGTTTTTTAATTTGGGTCTTGGTAGCTATGGAACTGGAATGCTTTGGTGAAAACAATAACTCGTATCTGGGCCAGCTTCATGAGTATCCAATCTGTACAGCTGCACAGGGTCCCATGCCTGGGAGGGCTCAGTTGAAAGCTTTGTTGTTGCTGTCTTGAAATTTGTAATACTTTTCTTTTTTTTTTAAAAAAAGGGGGGCTTTGTATTTGGTCTTGGACCCCCACAAATTACGTAAGTGAACTTGCCTGGAATTTATCTTTCCCTGGCATGCCAACTAAAGGTATCAGTCACATGTCTTCTCTGACTGAAAATCATCTCCTCTCTTCATTCCTCAGAAGTTTGTTCCTTGGTTAAAGTATTTGAAGATGTCTGTGTAAATAATATGGACCGAAGAACCCATCTCCCTTCCTCCGAATACCTCAAAATGATTATGACCAAGATGATCTTGTTTTATGATATTAAAAAAAAAAAAAACTTCTAGTCTTAGCCAAGTTTTTTTGTGTTTGCTAGAGACTTAATTCTTGGGATGATTTATGTACATCATGGTAGTGAGGTCTTTGCCCTTTAATGAGTTATTAAAACAGCCATTGACCATTAGATTGAAAATAAAATTTGGAAGAAAAACCCCATCTAGCATGGAGGTTACCTCAGCTTTCGTGCTTCCCTAATCATCATACAGTAAAACACATCAGTGTCTTAGAAAAGTGAGTTTACCTCCCAGCCCTGGGCCTGGGCTTGTGTCCCTCAGACTCCTACCAGTGCCACCCCCTGCTATGTAGTCCTTCCCTTCATTGTCCCTTCTGCCTTCAGCTAATGTCAATCCTCTAGTCCTTCTTATTTCAAAACAAAACAAAACCTTGGTATTAGGAGGACCTGGGCCTGTCCAAATTGTCAGGACTAAGATTTACAGAAGCATCCTAGCTTCCTGACGCCCACACAGGTATACTTTTGAAGACTCAGAGTTCATTGACTTTACAAAAAGATAAACTAATGACTAATCCATAAGTTTTCCATACACTATCTAAGACAAGAAAATATGTTATTGGAACGAGGCAAAAAAAAGTTCAGAAGTAGCCTGACTGGCCACCATGAGTTAGTCAGCCTCTCCATACCTATAAAACATTTCCTATCACTAATAATATCTCCAGGGTTATGGGATGAGCCAGGGAGATGCTCACCAGCCTCACTTGCTCCAAAGCTCAGGAAAAGTTAAATCTTCTACCTACCTCTCCTCCTTCTCCATCACCTCCCTTCATATATCTATTCCCTACTTTGAGGAAAGGAAGGAAAGCAGGAGAAATCTAATCTGATTGAAAAATGCCAGACAGGATAGTCTTTGTGAGTTTTAGCTATAGATTAGATTAAACTAGTCTGGCCTGAACTAGGTAGGCTGAATTTCTCAAGCTTTTAAAGAATGCTGACCTTCTATCAGCCACAGAGCCAAGACACAGTAAAAGGGCCAGAAATACGACTGATAAACCATAGCATCCCCAAGGGGTTTTCTTAGTGGTTCACCAGTTCCAGACAAGGCCTCAGGCAAAAACTGAAAAGGAGACTGAATCCTTTTCAGCCTTGACCTCTCTGCTATCAGCATGCATGCATCGGATTCCCTCCTTCTACTTTCCTTGTTCCAAAATTATCTATTTCCCTTTCTCCAGCACCAAGTCAAAGCTGCTTATACTAAAGTAACTTTGTTAGAGTTGAAATGATTAGAGCATCATGACATGAATGGTTTAACTGCTCTCTGGGATGTTTGCATCTCACAAGCATTGCAAATTGAAAGTCAGCTCATTAATGAGGGATATCACGCTCCTTGCCTGCAGTAGGTGACTATTCCTTCTGCCTGCAGTAGGTGACTATTCCTTCTGAGTCAAACCAGTCTGCCTGGAATTAGCCACATTCATGATGGATGGAACTATACGCATCTCACCCCCGTTTTTAGCTGTAGGCACGCATGTGATATGAACTCAGAAAAGCAAACTGTTTCCCCTGGGGGAAAGAAGGAAAGAGAAACAAAAAGGAAATGTAGGTTTACATAGTGAATATTCAAACCCAGGATGGTTGTACAGGGTCTCTCTTAGATAAACATGCCCCATTACTTTTTTAAAAAATTATGAAAATTCGTTTCTGCCGTAGGTAGTCAAGACCTTAATGGATAAGACTATGAAAGCAATCTAAATAAGTTTAAACCTCAACTGTTTTGTGATAGGTCAAGAACCCCTAACCCCTATGAACTCTGAGCATTTTTCAGATTGAAAAAAAAAAAAATCAGTCATCTGTAGTCTCCTGTTTTTATAGACAAGATTGTTAAGGCGAAGATGCAGTATTTCTTCTAGGTCACTCAACTGAACAGTAGAGCCAAATTTAGGGCCTGTATAGTTAGAACACCTAAGAGGGCCTGTACCCACTGCAGCCTTCCTTTCTTCTAGTCATTTCTCTTCACTAGTTGTTGCTTCTGCAATTGGAGAGAAAATGTTAGCACAGGAATCAAAGGGAGGCTATGGAGCATTAGGGGAACATTAGCAACTATTGTAAAGACATTTTGACCTATTTCTGTAGTTATCAAGTTAATAGTATTTGTTGCCAGGAAATGCACCGATGGCGGGTGGGAGGTTGGGCTGCACTAGCAGCCTGTTCTCAGAGCCTGTTCTCAGGAGCCCTCCAGTTACGGGAGGTGGTAATTCTAGTTAATAAAAGAGTGAACTTCAAACACATTTTAACCAAATCAAATTGTAGTGGGAAATATCATATTACTGATGTCCGAGCCGACTCACAGCTGGTAACATTAGTCAGTATATAGGCCCCAAATTCTGACTTTTCAGCGTTTTCAGATGAGCGTCTGGCAGTGAGAGAGTTCCCCAGGCACATTGTTGTGGAGGAACAGGAGATTTTTAACTAACATAAGAGCTAGCATAAATGAAAATTTCTTTATTCTCGTTAGACTGTTTATAAGATTGTCAGATATTCAAATAATATAGAACCAAGCCAAATTTCAGGTGGTCAATAGGAAATCTAGAGCCAGAAGTTTTAATTTTTTTGGGTTTTTTTTCCACAAAATGTTGGCAAATGATAAAAGCGATTCACTCTGCTAACCAGACACGCTGGGCAGAATTCCCCCAACACTGATTTCATGCCATTGAAAGCACAGAGTCTGGCCTGGCAAGGCATGGCAAGCAGCATAGGCTTTGTGTCCTGTGGCTCAGGTTTGAATCCTAGCTTAGCCCCTCAGAGCTCCAAGGAGCAAGGGATCAAATGTGATCATAGAGTAAGAGAAATCCACATATACAGGAAAACAGTGCTAGACATATCCTAGGTGTGCAAAAATGATCATGGTTATCTTCTTCCATTTTACTTCTGTGGTTTAGAAGGCCTATTTTATTTGAAAGAGTTGTTCTTTCTGGTAACATGTGCAACTTCTGCTATGATAGTAACAGGGATACAGTGCTTGATCCCCTGTAGACGGGTGTAGCCAGCCTCCTTTGAGTGAAAAGCTAGTGGTCACTTCATCCCAGTCCCAGTACAGCCTATTTGCCTTTATTAGCCTTATCTGGGTTCATGTAGTCAGAACATTAAGTATGTCATGAGCAAATCCCTGCACCCCCTGACAGCCTAGTCCTGAGTAGCATGGCCAGGTGGGACAGTGGAGCATATAAGCAGCTGGAACTCTTCATTGCTCTTCTTCACCCGCCATTCTCCACCTCCCAGTGAATTAGGAGACATGTCAGACACCTTGCTATGGGATTGCCTCCTGCCTGGATTTGTTGTTTTGGTTTTGGGGGTTTTTTGAACTAAATATTTTCCATGTGCCTGGGTCACCATTTTCAAGAGATTAATTCTGATTTGGTTCGCCTATACTTTTAGACTGTCTAAAAGCTTTCCATTGTGGCCAGATTGTCTCAAATACTGTATTTGAGGATGGAAAAAGAAAACTGTGCTCAAATGGAAGCACCATGGAATCAAAGAAACATTTTTTTTTTCAATTGCATTCTTTGAGGATCCAGACAACCTTGAATTCTTTACAAAAGCACATCAGCAATGCCATCCTCCCTCTTCAGAACACACACACACACACACAATCACACACACGCACACACACACACACACACACACACACAATCACACAGTCACAAAAAGCTATTATTCATAATGTGAAGGGCCACAGTGTCTATGAGAAATTTAAAAAAAAAAAAAAACAAAAGAGAAGATGATTATATCTGAAGGATCCAGGATGAGAAGCCAGGACATCTAACTTCTGTTTCCTTTTGCAGTGGGAGATCCTGCATGGATCCCAGTGTATATGTGTCCTCCCACCCCCTGTCACTACTTCCCAGGAGCATGGATTCTAGCTCATTCTTTCAGGGCATATCGGGGAAATCATCAGTACTGTTTTGAAAGACAGTTTGATACCTTTACCAAGGGCACTTTACGTGGGCAAAGTGTTTGCCTTCTTTGAAAAGCTTATTATTCCTGAATTATTCCTCCCATCACTTGGAATGGGTAAAAGAATGAACTTTTCACACTAGTTTGGAAGAAGAATGATGTCATTATAATGCCAACTTCTAACAAGGTGTTAATAATCATCTAAATATCTAAGGTGGATGCAGACACATCAGATGACCTGGCCTATCGTTCAATTGATTTTCTCTGTTCTCCATTCATGCCTTTGATAAATATGAGTCTTAAGACAACATAGTGCAGAGATGCTGTGAACACAGAGGCCATTTCCCTCCCTTCACAGCCTGCTACTGTATGTCTACCATTGTACACTGATGCTTGACTGACCTAAAGCGTGGTGCTTCCTTCCGTGAGTCAAGTCATTTTAGTACATCTGTGCAAGGGTTGCACTGTGGCCAGGAAGACTCATTGTTTTTGAACAATTAAAGCTTTTATTTACGTCACATGTCACACTTGATGCACAGAGTTTGCTTGTCTCAGCCCCTCTGCTACTGCACATTGTCAGAAGCATAGACTGTGTTTTTACCCAGTTGTAGTCTCCTAAACAGAATCAGAAATAAAAGGTACAGAGTGAATGTTGTAATTTGAATGAATGAAATTAACAATATCATTTGAATTTTTGGCAACAAATCATCTTTATGAGCTTTATAATTGTGTACCCAGAGAGCTAGACTAAATAGAATAGCACTCAATTATATCTGTGATGTTTAAGGAATTTTTTTAAAAATTTTCCAATTTAGAATTTGTCTTCCTTACACTTTGTTTTGGTTTTGGTTTGGTTTGAGGCTCGGTTTTGCTATGTTGCCAATGCTGGTCTTAAACTCCTGTGAGCTTCCTCCCTTACCTTCCAGTCAGCTGAGACAGCAGGTATAATGCCCTGTGCATACCATCTTCCCTTGTGCTTGACATTTGCATATAGTAATTTTTAATGAATGGTTATTAATTTATTAATTACAATTGTAGGATAAAGCAGCCTGGCTTTTAATTTCTTTATTATTTGGTCTGAGACTGGGACCCATACTTGGTATCTGACGCTTTTACTCATTGGCCAGTGTTCTACTAATTGAACAATACCTCCAACCCTGAGCCTGGCTTTTTGCTTGCTAACTAGAGATAGAGTCTCTCAGACTTTTCTGCCCAGGCTGGCTTTCTCTGATTCCAGTCTGAACACCTGGGATTGCTGCTCTGAGCTACTTGTACCCAGCTCTCGTCTACTTCTTTGCCTTCAGACCTTGTCTACCCTCCCAAGTAACCTCTGGCTTGAGCATAGAAGTGGTCTTAATTTGGCTTCTGTATCAGACGTCTGACAGAGAGAATTGAAATGATATTTTTCCTGTCTTCTCTTCCTCCTAGAACTGTTTAAGGGTTGAATGAGATATATAGCTGAACATAAAGTCCTTTTATTCCCAGAATAGACACAATGCCATTAGCATCTCCACACACCAAATATTGTACACCTCCTACTTTATCAGTGGACCTGAGGAGCGAGAAGTTTATCACTCTGAGCTTTTAGGCTGATGTATGTGATCTGTAGTGTCAACCATTAACTGTCGCCTGAGTCAGAATGAGGCCATCACACAAAAGCTTCACAATTATCCTCCAACCTCATTAGATCCTAAATTCCAGCCACACAAAATGATCTGAAGCCAGTGTTAGGTCACAGGAAGTGATAGAGCAAAGAAATCCAAAACAGACATTATGCCAGCTTTTCTTCCGTTCTATCTTAGCAAGTCTGTCTCACAGCAAGCTAGAGAGCCAGTCCCTTCCTCCGCTAGACATTCTGTTGAGTCATGTTTACTGTCCCCCTCCGAAAGGTTCCAACAGCAAATGCAAGAGGTTGCCGAATGCAGGGCCATGTGGCGTGCATGCACTGAAGTGAGAGGCATAGCATACACCTGCTTTCTGGCTGTGGCAGGCCATCTTGACTGTGCCATGCCACAAGTTAGCATTTTGGATGAGCAATTGCCATTCTGTTGTTTTCTTCTCAACACATGGTGTTCAAAAACAGTTAAAAGAAAACTGTACCCATTTGCTCATCCCAGAAATCTAAAATTTCAAACATGCATGCCAAATTAATTTCACATAATATTTTCCAAGCTTTTTTCTTTGCACTGAGAAATGATGTTTCACTTTTTGAACTCTCAGTGTCCTGGCCTGAGGTAAATGAGTGCAGTTTCTCTTTAAATGACATTAAACATATAAAAGCAGGATTATATCTGTCACTGTCTTTTTTTTTTTTTCTAATGGAATCAAAATCCTTCAGGGAGTGTCCCAAATCCACATTAATGTCTTTGAGTGCTAATGTTACCACTGGGACTTTTACATTAGCAAAATAGTGTGTGGGGTTCCCCCACCCTTTCTGTCTGTATGAAAATAGGCAACTAAACATCCGGTTTTCCATGGCCTTCAGCTAGCCTATGGCAACATGGTGAAAGGTATTAGATAGTTTGAGTACTTTGTATCCTTTTCTACCCTTGTCCTCTCTTGTACATTTTCCCCCCAAACCTACTTTGAATGTTGTTTCTACCATGAGACAGTCTTTGGAATTCCAGCATGAATTTTACCAAGAAGGCTCAAGTGTAGAGCCATCAGTCATATTTTTATCTCTGTTCTGATTGTGGAAAAGTTAGACAAATATCCAAGGTTTTAGGACCCTGCCATTGACATTTTTGTCCTTGAACTTGGTGTATTAGACATATTTCCCTTTGGTTGCTAGAGGATTACAATTCCTAGATACCTCAGTCCCTGTTTTTTGCCACTTTAATAAGGCCTTTAGAGTGATAGCAACTTTTGGTTATCAACTACCAGTGAAAAAATTTGCCATAGGTAGATAACAATTGTAAATCATAAACTATAACATAAATAATAAATAGCTCATTTAATCGTTGAATGCACACTTGTATTTGAATACATTCTGGAAAACAGCAATATTTCTGAAATCATTATTTTTATATGTGTACACCACATATAAGGGGCTGGAAAGCTCTGTACTATCAATCACAAACCCCTTGGAGAGTTCCCCCTCTTGGAATCATGTTTGCCACAGAAGGCTTCTTTCTGGAGCTGAGGGAGAGAGCTATCCCCAGGTTGCTTGCAGGTACCTCGCTCTTTCTTCTCCCTTTCTGGAGCATTTTAAAGAACTATATTACTTTCTTGAGAATTTCTTCCTATCTCTTCCCTCTTTCTTCTCCTATATCCTTACCTACTTTTTCTTTTCTTCTCTTTCTTTTCCTGCCTCACATGGAAGTAGATGAGAAAACTGGGTGTGTTTGTGTGAGTGGAGGATCACCAGAAGGGGAATCTCCATCTGCCCCAGATGGCAATGAGGAAGGAAACCAATATTTTTGCTCAGCTGACCTTTCCTTGCATCTAGGCCTTCATGTGTAGAAGAAAAACTTATTTTTTTTTCCTTTTCACACTTTGAGGAAGACAAGGTAAGTCTGCCTCCTTTCAATAGCTTTGAAATAAACCATGTGCTAGTAATAAATGGAGAACTGACTGGGCTAGATTTTTGTAGGGATAGTACACTCTGTATACATCCTGACATTACAACCGTTTGAGGAGTTATTTTGCACTTGTGTTCTTAAGCATTAGTTGTGTGAGAAGTTTGCACTATCTGGTATTGTCTTCTATAAGTGAAAAACTCTATTTGAACATGAGTTGTTTGAATTTTCTATATTAGTATCCTATGGAATGGCTCCAACGTTAGTGTGTTTGTTCATGCTAACAGATTTAAATGCTAAGGTGGCAGAAAATGTGTGTTTATATCTGTATTTAGGACTATGTAGTAGACATTCTCTAAAAATCTTCTCAGTGGCATTTATCACCATTTCCTTTAGGAGTTTACCTTTTAAAAGACTTCAGCAGACAACATAAACTGTGTATAGGACTGCCATAAATTAATTCCTACTTTGTAAGTCTGATAAAAGCACAATCTTGCTGTACCTCAGTTTCTTTATCTGATGAAACAGAAAACATAATTTCTGCTCTGGTAAAGAGCAAATAAGCCAAGAATCCAACTTAGTACATGAAACATGGCATGTTTTCACGTGTCTTTTTTCCTCTCCCTTCTTTTGAAGAGGAATGCTTGGGTAGTCTTACCACTCTTTAACTTTCTATTGATAACTTTTCTCAATTGAATAAATTACTTGAGCCAATCATATTGGTTTTAGCTACCCAATTTTTGTTTATCTCAAAGGAAATGATAGTGTTCTGCTATATTACTAAAATATAACTGTAAGCAAAATGACTTGGAGATTAAACAGTGGGTTGTTGGAGCTGACAGAAGTATTCTCTGCTGTGTTCCTGCTTTCAATTCTCTCAGTGACTACCTAGGAACGTAGCAAGCATTGTTGCCCAGATACTCATGACAGTAGATTTGGAGTAGAGTTTGAAGAGTGTCCAAATGCATAGAACATCTGAAAAAAATGGTTCAACCTTTAAATTTGGGGTATTAGAAACAATTCAGATTATTTCCACTGTCTGACTGAAATGTAATACATAGATTATGCATTCTTTTATGATTTAAAAGTAATAATTATGGGCTGGGAAGTTGGCTCAGTGGTAGAGTGCTTGCCTCACATGAGGCCCTGGGTTCAATTCCTCAGTACCACATAAGCAAAAAAAAGCTGTGGCTCAAGTGGTAGGGCGTGAACCTTGAGCTGAAGAGCTGAGTGACAGTGCCCAGGCCCAGAGTTCAGCCCCCATGACTGACAAAAAAAAAGTAATAATTATGATATGTCATATTTGCATATATAAAAAAGAAAATTTTAAACTCCAAAGCAAAGCAGCCTAATTATGCACTTTTTGCTTTCATAATACTAGCCAAAAGCTGTAGCTCTAGAATGTGTGTTGAGTGAGCACATACAATACTGTAACACAAGTTACCGATTTTCACTTCCCACGAATATACTTTATACCTACATACTTATATCTATAGGCCTCTCCCTCTCATATTTGTGTGCAGTATATGTACATCTTGTGTATAATTATATAAACAAGAAGCTTTAGGGTACTTGATTCTATTGAATAACTGATAACCCCAAATCTATCTGTGAACTCCTTCCTGCTAGAATTGCCAGGTGCATAATTACCTCTGGGACCATCAGTAAGTCCTCAGTATCCTCATTTATGAAGAGACTAGATGAAACAATCAGTAAGTCTAGAAACCCTCTCAACTCCATAATTCTTTTCTTTGCCCCTAGTTAGTAAAAATGTATTTTTTGAGAGGCTTTCTAGTGTTTGAACTTAGTGCAGGTTTCTCCCTAACCCAAGAATCATCAATGAAGTTAGGACTGGGGATTCATACGTGCCTTGAAAACTCTTTCAGGGCAGCCACTGAAGTAGATGCCTTATCATTTAGTTACTGGGGCTCCACATGGTTTTGCCAGACTGATACCCAAAAGAGCCTGTGCTGTTTCTGTCATTCCAAAAAGAACCAGAAATCTGCTCAGTTGCCTGTTCTGAGCTTGCTCAGGGCACTTCCTCTTTGGTGGAAATGAGGTTGCCAGTCCTGATCTAGCTCTGTGGGTGCTTTCTGGACTTGCAGGGCATGCTAGAAATTAATGACATGGTCTGCTTTCGTCAGCGTCACCGTTTCCAGAGTCAGGGCTTTCTAGTGGTTTGCTTTTTCATACCTGCATATTTAATGCTATGTCTGATAGAGCCTGATTGTTCCCATCATGAAAAGGTTTTCATGTCATTAATATGCTGATTTGGTTCATGAAATAAAGAGTAAACTGCCAGTATGGTAAAGTACAGCTGGGGGTTGCTTTCTCTTCTTTTTATAAGAAGAAAAAGACCCTGAATTTGGGCCTTTGGATTATCTTGTACTCCTTTTACATTTGAATTTCAAAATCCTCCTTAAAGGAATAATAAACCTCAAGGTCTCCACTAAGACATCTGCCTTTGGGTGAGTCCCCTCCCCCATGACTTTATGGCCATGAGCAACTCTTCCTTTCAGCCTTGTGAATTTGCTGAATCCTGGCCCTCCCTTAGAGTCATTTTGGCATCCAAACAAAAACCGTTGGCCTAGCTGGTGCTTGTTGATTACCAAATGAGCCTCAATGTCTCTCTCTCTCTCTCTCTCTCTCTCTCTCTCTCTCTCTCTCCCTCTCTCCCTCTCTCCCCCTCTCCCCCCCACTCCTCCCCTTTTCTCTCTCTCTCTTGTGTTACCACTCTTGTTGCAACTATACCCTACATACCTGAAGAAAAAGAAAATCTTAACGTTTAATTTTTTCTTTGATAAAATTTTATGGATACATAGATATTGGATTTTGATTAGGTGAAGAGGAATAAGCACCAAACCTTATTTTTGGAGTCACTTGCCTGTATGCATGGACAGCCCTTGGGGGACATCAAGACTCCTATGTGTGAAGGAAGGAGGAACAGAGGTGTTGCCTGCGCCGCTCAGGACCTCCTTCTCTTCTGTCTGTATTGCAGCCCGACTCTGGCTTAATTAATCCATTAAGCTCTATCTTAACCCTAGTCAGTAATGATGGAGGGGCTCACCGGAGCCATCTAGAATGGGAGAAATTAGATGGATAATGATTTTTGTGCTGATGATGTGTTCTGTCTTTTTATATAGTTGATCCCATGAGGAACATATTTCTTTGGTGTATTCCTGCTGATGTTCTCAAGACAGATATATTACTGAGAAATAAATCAGACTCTGAGACTTTGCCAGTATCTAGTTCTTGGTGTGTAAATTTGGCGTTTTAAAAATCAGAGCTATTTTTAAAATTATATTTTCATCAATATAATATGAAACAATTAAGATAGTAAGCAAAATTTAAAAAACTTTTATTTCAGTATTACTTTTATTACACTCAGATGCTGTTTTGGAATGTTTATGTTAATAGCCTTAGTCTGGTTACTCCCTCCTCCTTGAGTAGAGTGTTTAAGAGATTCTTCTTCAGTTCCATTCAACAAGTGTTTACTAATACAACAATGTTCACAGTGTTTGACAGTTCAAAACTTAAAGTTACAGATAAACAATCAAACTATAGTATTATTAATTTATTTTTTCTACCGTTGTTCTAATTTATAAGCATCTGTGGCATATATTTAAACTAAAAATGCAATAAAAAATTTTAAATACGTACAAAGTCAGATTAGAGTAGTTTTGTGGGCTAGTAGTTAACCAATAATAATTGTGGAAATCTCTCTGTATAAGTGGAGTTTAAGTTGTAATTTGAATGGAGAAAGGATGGTTTTCAGTATGTTAGGGTTTGGTTCATAAATGCAGGCTTGAGAAAAAAAAAAAAAGCAAAAGTAGCCTGGGTAGAAGCTAGAAGGGGAAGTGATTTGCTAATTGGATTAGGGTGGGCTAACATCTTAGAACAACAAACAAATCTATGGGGGGGGTTCCTTGTGTAAGGAGTATAAAATTCACAACTGATATGAAATAGAACAAAAGACTTCACAAGGAATTTTGACAGGTAAACCACTGAGAAAGCATTTAGAGTAGGGAGGAGATTTTCCTAAATCCAAAGTGATCAGGAACCGCCAAGCATGATATCAAAAGTTATCTTTGAGTTCAGATGATTCTAGATTTGATAGTAGACTATACAGTAGAAGTAAATTTTCAAAATGTGACTCTTCAGTAGAAGCTTCTGTCATCGGATATGTCTATACAAAATTTAGATAGTAGAATGATTTAAAGGGATAAAGACAATTCTCTTTTTGTTGTTGAGAGGTGTGTGTGTATGTATGAATGTGTGTGTATGTGTGTGTGTATTGTTTGTTTGTTTTAAGCACTAAGGTTTGAACTCATCTTCATTCTTACTAGCAAGTGTTCTACCAAAGTCCCAGCCTGTATTTTTTTTAACTGTAGCTGTCTTTTGGATAGGATCTCACATTTTTGTCTTGGACCAGCATCAGATGATCATCCCCTTGAACTCTGCCTCAGGAGTAGCTAGAATTAGAGCTGTGTACCACCAAGCTGAGGAAACATTTGGCATTATATGAAATTTGATATACTGACCAAACTGTAATCAGAGCTATTCTAAAGAGGTTAACATATTAACTAGCTCTACCCAAGAGGGGCAGACTATGAAAAAAGATGGAAGAAGTATGTCACCCTCTCAAATGTATCAGTCTGAGATGAAAAACCATAGTCCTCAAGTGGTGCTTTGGACATCTGCATGTTCAGAAGATACTAAAGAAAATGTTGGAGGAATAATTGAAGGGAGATTAAGTCAAGACCTTAAACTGCAGAAGTCCAATGCAGAGAAGAACCATTTTAAGAAACTTCTTAAGGGAGAAAAACAAAAGCACGATAGAAGGAATTTTATCTCTCACTCAACTTGCTCCACTAATCTAACGCCCTCCCTTTGTGTCTGAGTAGTAAGTAGGCCTAGAAAAGAGAAACAATCAATTGCTTCAAGAAAGCAGAGCTAACTTGTGGAAGAATCAGAAAGGAGAAGTAAAGGTCTTTGGTCATGGCCAAGTATTCCTTCTATTGCCTCAGTGAAGGGCTCTAGAAACATCTTGATATCATGAGGTAAGCGAAGAATGACTGAATTTGAGCAGCCAAGGCAGACCTAACCTCATAGAAATGGTTTTGCTCTTTCTCTAGCTACCAGAGAGACTGATGTATAAAGTGCATGGCACAGAAATTCACCATGCTTTGTATCTGTGATTACTAATCTCTCTGGGTATCTTTTTCACCCCTAAGTCCATTGCTAAGAGTAAGGGAAAGATAATAAAATATCTGCCACTGTGTCAACCGTAGAAAGGATGGTCAGGAAAAGTATGAATGGTTTTGTGACTCACTGCTTACTAAGTGTAAGAATTGCATGCATAAGAGAACACTGAGAAACATAAAGCTGCACAATTTTGCAACTGTGGTCCTTAATATTGAAGGGGGGAAAATCTAGGGATAACTGTTCAAAGAAAGTAATAAAGACAAAATCAAGTTGATTAAAAACTTAGTTGATTAAAAGAGACAGAAAGAAAAAAAGAAAGGAAGGAATGAAAGAAAAGAAAAAAGGAAGAAAAGAGAAGAAAGCCTGAAGAGTCATCCTTCACTCTAACCTAAATTGAGGGACTGTGGTATGCTCTGGCTTTCTTCAGTACCATAATGCAAAGATTTAACCAATGTTATGGTTTGAAAAGGTGCTAACCATTACTAGCTAAATGTCATTAACTTGGCCCCTCTCCTTCAGGAAGACCTCCTAGGTTTATCTGAGAAAGGCCTTGAGTGAATGCTAACTATAACTGCAAGATCTTGAGGAAGCTGGAGGATATTCTATGCAGTTATGACACGTTGAAGAGGGCTCCCCTGCACAAAACAGTCCCCGTCTTTAGGAATAGAGCTTTGCTTCCATGTTAATCCATTCTGGAAATTGCTCAAGAGGCAGCTTTGGCATTAGAATAGCAACTTTCAAAGCAGTGAACGTCAGCACTTCTATTTCTCCTTCTTCTTGGCGTGCATTACATGGAGTTGGAAGGGCTAATTGGCTAAATGAAGGGACTCAGTGTGGCAGAGTTGAAATCCTGGCATGTAAACGGAGAGGTGGGGGAGAAACTTCACATGCATATCTATATGGCCTCCCTTTGTGAATTATCATAATAGAAATGGTTCTGCCCCTGTCTAGTTTCCCTGCGAGATGAGTTGAGGTGTGAAGTGCATGGCACAGAAATTCACCATGCTTTGTATCTCTGATTACTTGTCTCTGTGTGCATCTTTTCCACTCCTAAATTGCATGTTTATCTAAGGTTGCTGATTAATACATTGTTTTAAAAGATGTATTCCTAAATTAAGGTTTTTAAATGACAATTCGAATATGGCTACATACAGCTGACTCTATAAAGAAAACAATCAGTAAATGGCATTTTCAAGAGAAAACAAGAAATTCTCTTATTTATTTTTTTGAGGTGTTAGATTTGCTTCCTTGACCTCTAGCAAGCATTTGCAAAGACTGGTCAATAATGAATCAACTTTCTATGAGTTGACTCTGTGACAGTAGCCAACTTAGTACGTAGAGTGTTTCAGCCATTCATTGTGTCTTCCATATGCATTTTACCAAAGTATTTCAAAATAAGTTTTACAATCCATTTTTAACTTTTATGGAAACAACTAAGCATAAAACTCTCCTTACCTGTAGCTCCTGTTTCTCAATTCTTTTCTATTTTCTGCCTTCTAGCGGTGTCATTTGACTTAAAGTGTCATAGCCAAATGGTTAATAAATATATTCACAAAACTTACAATGAGACATCATAAGATTTCATATGAGGATTTAGCATCTTCTGAAATATCTCATTATTTTAGGCCTAAACAAAATTCATCATGTTTAATGAAACCCCTTCTAAAACTGTTGACCTGAGTCAAACTGATGGCCACTATCAGATTACCTCTCAACATTCTGGGCAAGCAGGGAAGGAAAGTTCTTTAGCCTTTCTAAATGTTTCCCATTTTCATTAACTGTAGAACTTTGAGTCTCAAAGTAAACTGATATAAAATTGATAGAAAATGGGGAGTTAATTTAAATTATATACTTCTTTATTAACTTTAGTCATTTAATCTTTAAGTCACATTCTATGGCCAGAGAACATTATGAGAACTGAACCTGATATAGCAAAGTAGTGCTCTGCTATGGGAACACGATACAGACTAATAATTACTCAGCTGTTGATCACTAATGAAATAATTTGAAGTCACTACCATGGGTTGAAATGTTGTGGTTAAAAAAGCATTCAATAGAAGCATGACACCGAAAGAGGGAGTCTCAGTCAACTGAAGGCTAAATGAATTTTAAATATTGTCTACCCCAACTTTAAGAATTCCTGATTTGATTTAAAAATAATAGACAAGTATTATTCTTTGACCATAGGGGAAAAGAATTTGCTTCAAGCGTATGTAGACTATATTCTTTTCAACCAAATATTTTTTTAAAATGCCATTCTTTGTTGCAGTCTGAGAGGGGTTAAATAAACTTTGAATATTGCTAGTCATTGGTAATGCTGCTATAAAGCGAAAGATGATTAGCTTTAGATGGCTTAGAATATAATTTCATCCATCTCTTCATTCTCCCCAGATAAGAAATGGAAAAGCTGGGGCTCTGTAAGGTTAAAGACCTTGCTTATAGTTCTATAAATACTCTGTGGCAGAATCAAAACCAGAGCTAGATTTGGTGTCGCAAATCTAAAGTCTTATTTTAGGGCCAAGTAGAGCAAGTTATGTTCACTTCAGTTTTAATGTATTTCAGAATCTGGACAAAAATCTTCCACAATGTGATTGTATCCTGTTTTCTCTATAGATTTCTAGAAAGGGAGTTACAATTGAGGGTGGAGTAAAAAATCTATTTTCTGACAATGAAGTGTTTTTGCTCTTACAGTCTTATCAACTAAATTACCAGAAAATTCATATTCCATGTCAAACTCACATAAAGTAAGTAATGTCAGGTAGCAATATATTCATAAAATGTTCCTTCTTGCGTGTATTCCTCACATATCAGGCTAAAATGGATCTTGCAAAGAGCTTGCTGCTTATGCCATAAAGTCCTACTTCACAGTCACAAGGATTATAGATCTTTGACACCAAAGAGGTGACAACAACAACTCCAAAGAGGCATCTGCCTATTGTTGCCTAAGAGCAGCTTCCAGGCTACCATTGAATCCCATTGTAGGAGATCCCTGGGTGCAAGAGACAAGGTAGGAAAGCCATGTGCAGAACAGGAGATGTAAAATATTTCCTTTATCTGCCCTATTGCCATGTCAAGGGCAAACCAAAAAAGCTGATTTCCAGAGTAGAGACTCCTCCAAACTTTATCTACTTGTATTTTCAACTGGGCTGGCAAAGCGGTTGCAAAAGCTGTGGCACAGAGCTGTACTGCTGTTCAATCTATAACTGGCCTCAGTTTGGTCTTCCAGATCATTCTGGGAGGGCTACAAAGATTTGGCCATAAACAATGTAACATGGGGAGAGTTGTAGAAACAGGTCATATCAACCGTATGAGGAACATTGGGAGAGAAGGAATATTTTCCTTGAGAAAATAATCCACCAACCAGAAGAACTTAAAAAAAATAATAACTACAGTTTAAAGATGACTTTAATGCTTTATTTTTCCCTCCCCCGAGCAAAGTTATGTTTTTGAATGTGTCCTGATGTATGTCTAAATCAAGAGTGCATCTTTATGGCTAGGTTATAAACCATCATAATAGTGAGGGGTTAAAATGGAATGCCTTCAAAAGATAACCTAGACCTACTACAGGCTTGAAACTCTATTAGCCCAGCTATTAAAACCAGGAGGACAAACTGTTTCTTCCCTGGATACAAAAGCTGTTAGGCTACGGCATGACCCAGTACAAAAGTTTTCTGAATCTCTCTCCACTTTACAAAACGTCGGCTCATTGCTGCCGTCTGCAGTGAAGCTGTTTACAGCTCTGTGCTAAGTGGAAAGTTCAAATCAATTATTGTCCATTAGAGTTTAGGTATAACTGATGAAATATCCCCAGAGGAGTATTGTAAATGTTTCAAGACGTCCTTCCCCATTATAGAAATGGGGACGCATAGTGAATTACTTACCTTCTCTCTTACCCTTAATGTCTCTGGAAGGCTACTGGGCAGACAGAGCTCATCTTGCTGGGGTTTCAAGCAAGGACTTTACCATTTGGTGGACATGTGTAGTGAGAGTGGCATAAAAAAAAGTCTTGAGTTCAACCCACCTATACACTCTCTAGATTCTTATGTGGACATAAAGGGCTCAGAAACGAAGTATTAAAAAGGAAAGATGCTTTTTTAAAAAAATGATCAAAATGAAACCCACAAGTTCCCTGGCAATCAAGTTCTTTTAGACATGGTAAGTTTCTTGTTAACAATCAAAATGAGAAAAGCTTTGACTTCAAATTTTCAGCAAGTGACAGTGAGATTTAATGCCAGATAATTTGTGCCAGGATGCTTTCTTTCATCAAATTGGTTCTCTACATCAAGCTTTGGCAGAACAGAAAAGGAGACCCACTCACGGCTCAAAATGAGAGATAGTTCTAATTTCCCAGAATCATTGTTAACTCACTATAAAATCTAACAATGACTTTCTCCCCATGGAGGCCAGAACCAATAGGACATAGGTCTGATTTGCAATCCGCTTTAACAGGAAATGGGGTAGAAGTTCTTGACTTCTTTTGGAAGCTATCTTATTCTCTTTCACTATTTATGCCTCCAGAGCAAGCTCTATACCCTAGAGATCTTAAGTCTGAAATATATAGGAACTCATATTGTCATAGGAGAGACTAGGTATTATTCCTTTCAGTGCTGTGATTTTTCAAAGTCCAAAGACTCTGGATTTTGACAGAGGACAGTCAAGGAGACTTCATTCTCCCAGATCAGCCTTTGCCGCCTCCATGTGCACAGGTGGGTGATACACCATTTTATCCAGAGCTAGTCCTGTCAGCTCCAGTAGCTGCCCTGTGCAGAGAGCACAGTTGCACTCCCTGGGCTGTCATCGTGGGAATAAGAAGCATCTCCAACATGCAGCACTGACTCCTTTGTGTTTAAAAAAAAAAACAAAAAAACACCAAGGATAACTCCAATGATGTTTCTTTCTGCTGGCAGCTCTGTCCGTGGTGCTAAGTAAGAAATTGGCCATGTTTTCTCCTGTGGCCTATATTGCTTACCCTCCAACTTTCCCGGCGTTTCCAGTCATCTATCCATAGAGAAGCAAGTTGTTATATAGTAAATCTCGTTGGAGGTAAAAATAAGCTCCCAGGATATTTAATGAGTCAGATTTTTCTTCTATATCACTTTTCTGTGTGTGTGTGTGTGTGTGTGTGGCATTAACACACCAGTCCTAGGGCTTGAACACAGGACACTGGGCTTTTGTGCTCAAGGCTAGTGCTCTACCACTTAAGACACAATTCCACTTTCGCCCTTTTTTTTTTTTTTTTTGGTTGTTAATTGGAGATATGCCTTCAAGCCCAAATCCTTACCAAATGTAAGGATTACAAGCATGAGCCACCAGCATTGGACTTGCTTGCTTTAAAAAAAAAATAAAAAGAAATGAAAAGTGGCTAAGAAGTTTTCTAGAATCTATGTTTCTAACCAAATCATGTTCACTAAAACCTATCACTCATTCAAGGAGAGTTAATTGGACCATGTCCACAGCACGTTCCCTTCTCCTCATATATGCATCTAATCAGACATCACATGCTTCTAATAATATGTGACATTTAAAGAATTAGTTCGTTGATTTTCCTTTGTTTGTAGTAAGACCCATAGTCTTGTTGCTTTCAACTGGCAGAGGATATATTTCTTTTCATTTGAATTCCTCTCTTCTACCTGGTATGTCAGGTGTTTGAGTGATGTATATTGTATAATTGTTTCCTCTTGGTATTTTAAGAAATTATTTGATATGCTGGGTGCTGGTAGCTCATGTCTGTAATCCTAGTTACTCAGAAGGCTGACATTGGCGGATCACGGTTCAAAGCCAGCCTTAGCAGGGAAGTCCATGAGACTCTTATCTCCAGCTAGCCACCAGAAAACTGGAAGTGGCTTAAATGATAGAGCTAGTTAGTGCCCAAGCCCAGAGCTCAAGCCCCATGACCAAAAAAGAAAGAAAGAAAGAAAGAAAGAAAGAAAGAAAGAAAGAAAGAAAGAAAGAAAGAAAGAAAGAAAGAAAGAAAGAAGAAAGTTATTTGATACACTAAGACTCAAACTTAATAATTAAAGTCTAAATTGCTTAAAATAATACAAATTATACAGGGAATTGCCTTCACATGTATACTATTTGGGATAAAATGCTGAAGAACTATACAGATTCATATCTTTCTCCCCTGAGAACAGACCATCTGGATTCTCTCTAAAAAACAATTTAAATATGATAGTATTAACTACAAGTATTAAACGTGAGCTTGGACGTATTTTCCTGTCCCATTACTCTAAGAATGTATTTATTTAACCTTTTCTCCAATCAGCTTCCCAATTCTGAAACCCATTTTTCCTGCCTCTTCTGAGTATCAGCCAGCACTCCCATAGGTTGCTAATATGCTTATGCAGATTTAAGAACAGTACTGATTTTCAAGTTTCTTCTAGCCATTATTTGTGTTCCAAATTATCTTACTGAGTCTGTATTAATTTTCTGTTTCCAAAAGTAAACTCCATGTATTTCAAGGCAGCACGGTTTCTTTTTTCCATTTTCCAGGGAACTGGTGTTTTTAATGTCATGTGAGGACAACATTACACAATGGGTCTTTGGCAGGGATACACAGAAATGAATACCGTGTGCGAACAAACATTAAATGGCAGTCTTAATTACAGAGTTTGACTCTGTTGTTTTTAATGCCCTTCAATTTTATAATTTGATGGAAAATGCATCAACACAGCTATTTTCTTTCTACCCTAAATGATTAAGGATTGATATATCCCCAAACCATACGAAGCTTGTTAGATACTCTCTGATCAGGTAGGTCTTACATTTCATCCACAAGAGGGCAGTAAGGATACATATCCCCACCAACCAATATGTGCAACATATGGTCGATGTGGAAACATAGTAGCCATAGCTTTCATGTGTGTATGAAAAATTCCCATTACAGTGTTGCTTCACTTATAATTATATTGAAAGTAAACACTAATTCACAGACGGACTACACATATTTTATTTCAACATACCCCACTAGTGTTTTGTCTGTTCTGGTTTAAAATGCCCTGAGTAATAAAACTTCTAATTCTTTTGGAAAGCTATATCTAAAACCCACTTGTGTTGACTGTCTGATTTTTAGAAAACACACTCAAGATCTTTTAGTATTCCTTCAAGTTCGTTTAGGACTCTATTGCATACCCCAGTTTTCCTTACAACAAGTCCTATTCAGGAAAACCAGTTTTATTGAGTATATATTCACTTGAGTGAATATCAACAAGCAACAAGAGGTACAGTGCTTAATTTGAGTGATTTTTCACTCAATTTTGAGTGATTTTCTGGATGACTCAGAAGCTAATAATGGAGAAGCTCTTCCAGATCAAACACAGAAAATAAAATGTTGGTCTCAGCTCTAAAATGAGTGGTAGCCATGAAACTGTCATAATGTGGGAAAATCTTCACTTGTGCTTACAATTCTGTATTAAAATTCAAAGCATATTAGAAATGCACAGTAGTATTGGATATCACTGAAATAACTGGAGCTACCAACCAATAACAATCATAAATTCATGCCAATCCATCGATCTGAACACATGTACTGATAAGCTCAATCCTTCCTTCTGCAGCTGATTGTCAGGTTAGCCCAGATGTGTCAGAACCTACACTGTGTCACTACTCACCTACTTACAAAGAATAGGAAATGGGTTTGTGAGTCTCCCTGAGAAAGGAGCATCTTGATCAAGTTTGCATTGTCTATTTTCTATTATTCACTTCCTGGGGCCAATCTTGCTCTGGCTACATGGACTAAATGATGGGAAAGCAATCCTAGATCATGTACCATGTTTTAGTTCGCATCATTAGTCTCTTGGCATGTACTTGAATGATTGTTAAGTATCTAGGGCAGGAGGAAGTAGAAGATCCTTTAAGGCTAAAACTCACAAGTACACACTTGATAAAAAAGACATTTGTTCCTTTACATTCAAGGCATAGCACGATTTTGTGCGCTGTTGGGTATATTCATCTGGAAGGATTTCCATAAGACTGTCCTGATTTCCAAGCATAATCCCCAGATAGACATGCAAGATCTGTTCAGACTCCCAAAGGAAAACTGAACGCTGGTGAAGTTCTAGAAATGATACTTTATTCTTTAACGTCCCTTGAACCTCTGCAGGAAGTAACCTATTCTCCAGTTTTTGAAATAAAGTACTATCTGTTGCCAATTGAAGGGGCCAAAAACTGTGGCTTTGTTAGCTTTATTTCTTTAGGAAAAAAGTAGAGAATGGTACAGTCTTCATGGGATTCTCTACAATATGATAGCCCAGGCTTTCCATCCGAAACAAAGGTTGGATTGGAAATTTGTTTCACCTGTAACGAAATCCACATGGGTATTTTATATGGAAGTAATTAAGTGCGAATGTACAACAGCCATTTTGGTGTTTTTGTTTGTTTCAAAATATCAAAGGTGATTAGGCCATATTATGAACTAATTACTTACTTAATTTATTTAAGTTGAAATTAGTTTTTGAGTTATACAAGGGCCCCAAACAAGAACTCATTAATTCATTCTGCACATCACTGAAAAGAACAAAACAAAAAAGTTAATGCCTTTTATTTCATTATGTTACAACACACCAATATTTTGAACACTGATGAGGACCCAAGTGGTCAAAACATCTGTATTTGGTAAAAAAAAAATAAAATAAAACAAATAAACTCCTTTTTCCCCTTCCATCACTTAGACCTTTCCTTGATGTGCTGAAATTTAGAATGTATGACCAAAGGTAATAAGATGGCGTGTCTTTGTTCATACGTTTTCCTATGGAAAGTTTAAAAGACTTCAAACGTATTTGAAAAATGGTAAATAAATAACCTACAAAACTCAATATTTTCTTAAATTTGGAAGTAAACCACAGTCATTCCCTGCTTAGGACTCTGTACACCAAGTTTCAAACCAGAGCATATTTTGGTATTTTGATGGTTGAGTTATAACCCTGAGAAGAGGGGCTGATTGTGTACAGGGCGGACAGCTGCCCAGGGCACCACAAGTGAGCTACTAAAATAAAGCCGGTGTTTACTTGTCACTGCTGACCGGGAGAGCAGTGGCGCAGTGGGTCCGCTCCTTGTAGGCCCCAAAGAGGAGCTCTGTCAGCACTCTGATTAGCTTTCACCCTCTGCATCTAGATGCGGCCAAATTCTAGAAGGAGCAGAAAGCAGGGAAACAATATGCTCACAAAACCAAAACCGAAATGAAATCCCAAGTGGAGGAAGCAAATGGAAGATGTCAGAGAACATTTATGACCCAGGTTACTTCATCTGGTTCCATCTTCCCGACTGCTATATCCTCCTTCGTAGAAGTATTCAAATTATAGTATGTCTAACCCCACTGACCAGAGTATGTCTCCATTCATATTGTACGCATTCCTTTAGAGCATGATTCTGAAGCAAGACTCCGGCATGTGATTGCCGCCCAAGTCAGTGGGTATTCCACACATGGAGAAAGCCTGTGCTCAAATAGTTTACGAAGAGATGGGCTCCAAGCTAGAGTACTGGTTCACTTGTTTTCTATACCCTCTAGGAATGAGGGTAACTGAGACAGAAACAGACTCCTTTTCCCATGAGAAGGAAATCTGTAGTTTTCATAACCCAGCTGTATGGTGTGAAGATTTGATGAGCTGTTTATATCATCCTAATAAACAGGGAATGCACTCAGAACTATCTCTTTTTTTTTTCAAAGAGGGTACTGAGAAAAGCATTCTTGGCTGATGTGATGAGTAACCAAATGATCATATAGTTTCTGTAGCACAACTAATTATAACCATGCTTCCACCTTAATATGGGTTAGACCCATGTATTGAGTTGCTTTGCCCAGAGGCCCTGGTACACTGGTACTGGGCCCTGTCCTCTGTTGGGCAGCTGTCCATTATAACGTACATTAGAACCTTTGACTGTGAAATGTTTTTTCTGTCCCAAGACATTTAGTCATTGAACAAATATTTATTGAGCAGATACTAAGTGCAAAGCGCTATACTGGGCCATCTAATTTGTTTGCGAACTGAATCTGTGATGTTCACCACAGTAAACCCATGTTCTAAGCAAACAAACCAGACAGACAAGACTCACAAAATCAGAACATTATATTTGAAAGGGCTCCTTCACTTTACAGATGAAGGCAGTTAGACCTAGACAGTTTTGTTATTTGGCCAGTGCTCCTACCATATGCCTTTTACCTTCTTGTGATCTCCATACATGTGATTTATATCAGAGCTCAAAGTTGCTTGGTTATCACTCTGTCCTGTGTTTGGTCCATGACAAGCTTCTTCACTGATAATTTTTTCTCTGAGAGATAATCATCTCTGACAGTTTTCTTTGTGCTCTTTTCTCCTTGGCACTAACTGATCAGCTCCTTTAGTTCAGTGAAGCAAGGATCTAGCAGTGCCAGGCCTGGTAATGACACATTACCCAGGCTGTGTTTGCTCTAAGACTGTCACATAGGTGGTTAGACCATGTAAGTCTTTATAGACAACATATTCTTAAATAATAAGAGCATTTCTGCTTAGAGAATTATTTTAACCCTTTCTTAATGATCAAACAGCATCGATTGTTTCCATTGGCCAGGTCTAGGCACCATGTGAGTGTTCTGTCTCTAAGGGAATATTTGTGAAAGTTGTAAGTTACCAAAGAGTTACAGAAATCTATTACATATGTGGCTAAAATCTTGGGGGAAAAAAGAAGAGGGAGCCAAAAATGTACAGAAGGAACTGAAAAATACCCTGGAGAAATGACTATCGATGATTTCACTTTTACCTGGACTTTTTTACCCACAAATAGCTCCTGTGCACTTGGAAACAGACTCAATTCTGAACAGAAATTAACCTACAGAAGTTTAGTAACAAATAAGGCTACAAATTATTATGAAAGGCACTAACTTTTGTCATGAGGAACAGAGTGCTCCTAAAATATATTTTCAATGCCTATTGTGCTTCATTCTTGCAATACAGCCTCTTGCAACTGAATTTGCACCGTTTTCAAAATACACAGAAACCAAATCAGGTGCTGGTTATAGGTTCACACCTATAATCCTAGCTACTCAAGAGTCTGATATCTGAGGATCACAGTTTGAAGCGAGCCTCACTAAGAAAAGTCCATGAATCTTTTTCCAGTTAGCAAAAAGCCTGCAGTGGAGGTGTGGCACAAGTTGGGAGAGTGCCATTCTTGAGCAATAAAACTAATCAAAAGCCTGAGATACCGGCATAAAACATAATATAGACAGACAGACAGACAGACAATGATAATGGAGCCTGGATCATTCAAATTAAACCACTAGAATCTGAGAGAGTAAATTCTGAATTCTTCTCTAATTTGTCTTCGCCCCTCCAAATTTCTCTCTACCTTGCAATTTCTTATGTTTCTCACCTTCAATTTGGATACATTTAGAAGTACTAAAAACATGACGTAGAGGCTGATGTTTGTTCACTTCTTAGATGTTACTTCTGTTGAAATGTTTGAGTATTTATTAGATTAGGAAAACAAAGAATGAATCTTCAGATTCGAAGATAGAGAAGAAAGTGTGGCTGGTAAAATATATACTCTGTAAAACTCTCCTGACCCCTAGTTGCCTACGTTCCTAGCCATACCTTCTAGTGATCTGCTTGCTTCTTTGTTTCCTCTAATGAGAGCTGGTGACATCTTGAATATAAAGCTGTAGGTGTGCACGTGGCTTGCTGGCAAGAAGCTACTGTACACATAGTTTACATATCAAATGAACTGAAAAAGCCTTCAGATTTGACCATTTAAACTGGCCACCGTAAACTACTGGTATATCAGACTACTGATCAAAAACAGCAGCAATGCAGTAGCAGAACTTTGAAAACAAATAATTCTGAGTTCAATCCCAGATCTGCCACTTATCACTTGTGTGACCTTTGACTTTTCCTCTCTGAATTTCTCTAATCCTGTTTCTCTCACTGGTATCATGGAGACTTTTTTTAAATGACATATCTCTCAGAAAGAAATGGCATGCATGATAGGTAGGTTTGAGAGTTTGTAGACCTCTGGCTCCAGCATACCTAATATCAGCATTACAATTGGTCCCTTCTTGCTTGTGTAATTATGAGAAAAGCTATGCAACAGTGATACTCATAAGACAATATGTTTGGAAGTGATCTGTACAACTTGGGGGTGTGGGGGGAGAGAAAGAGGGAGAAAAATGAGAGAGGAAGTAACAAGTCAGACAAGAAATGTACTCACTACCTTACTTATGTAACTGTAACCCATCACCTTGACAATAAAGTTAATTTAAAAAAAAAAAACAGCTTCAATAGGTAAGGTCCTCCACATTCACACATTCAGTCTCTGAACACAGGACCAAGAAATTATTACTTAAGACACAGTCGTCTTTATTACTGACTTCAAGAATGAGAGTTTCTCAGAATAACCCAGTATGGACTTACTATCCATGAGTTTAACTACATCTCTGTGGTACTGTTTCAGTCACTTATCTGTAATGAATTTTGTAAATTTCCTGCATAGTATGTAAAGTTGTTCTTCTCTTTGTTTCTGTTAAAGTGTAATAAGATGACTTGGAGTTTACTTATTCTAAGGGAATCCATCTTTACTTGCCTAGGCCTTTCATTTCTTTATAGATAAGTATCATATCCATACCTAGATCATTATTAATAGACATTTTCATCTTATATTAGTTTACGTGATTCTGAACTTTCTCTCATTCATTTGCTTACTTACTCACTTACTCATTATTTTGGAGAATTTACTCCTGAAACAGTGTCTCTCACATGTGTTACCATTAGATCTACTAGAGTTGTTGTGATGTAACTTGCCTTTTCCTCTGTTGAAATTACATCTTAAGTGTGTTCTGGGCTCCAAACAGAATGATCTTAATGTGAATGCAAGTGTATCTGAGCCAAGGTTCAGCTTACAGACAGCTGGCTGAACTAACAAACTGGACCAAAGAGGAAGAATCATAACAAAATGTGACTGTAGCAAAGTAAAACACACACACAGACAGACAGACAGACAGACAGACACACACACACACACACACACACACACACACACACACACACGCCTTCAGGAAAAAGTAAGAAACTGAAATTCTGCCTCATGTGGTAGACCTTAAAAAGAAGTGCAAGGCCGTGAGCTTCCCTAGCCAGCTTGTTCCACTGAAACCGGAATGTGGGCCTGCAGGACTCAGTGCCCAGAACCACACCTACATCGGCTTTTGGCCTATTGTTACAGTGAGAGGTTGGGGCTGTCAATCTGACAAAGCAGTAGAAAACTGTAACTAAAGAGCCTCAAACTGCCTCTCCATTAGCATCTCTAAGGAAGTAAGATTTGAACTTGAAATGACTCATTCTGAGTAGGTGGCAACCTCCTGTGGAGGCATTCTGCGAACCCGAGGTCAACAGCGCTGTGAGAAATCCCTTCAGGTAGTGAGCTTTCCAGCCAGGCAGTGCTAAACCAGGAGGATTTTTGCCTTTCTCAGTGTTGTCTGGTCCTTCATGTGCTGGTTTGCTTCCAGTTCTGTTGATGAGGATCTTTGGCACACTGGTCTGTACTTGGCACCGCCATCTTCAGAAAATAAATATCTTATGCTTGTTCAGTCTTTTACAGAACACTTTTACATGGATTATCTTACTTCACCCTCATAATTATTCATGTTCCCATTTTGTGAAATAGGAAAACTGAGTTAAAGTACTGTAAAGTACGTGTGTAGCTGTTAAGTTCTTAGGGCCCAGAGTGGCCTTAACTTACTGACTGTCCTTTCATGACGATGATGAGGTAATTTCCAGACATTATCCTAAAGACTTTTATTTTCCCAAAATGCCTTGTCCTATACTTGCTTGTCCTGAAGTTGATCTGACCTGTTAGGGATGACAGCAAGACTCATGAGATCATCCTGCAGACTTGGCCTTTTCATAGCCAGAATACTAATGATACACATTTCCCATGTTCCTCAACCTCCATATCACATGGCGAATGCTCAATAAGCCTAGGACCAACCTTGGGTCTGGACGTGCAGTCCAAAAACAGGTCATTTATCCCAACCTTTTCTTCTTTTTCTGAACTTCCTTTCCATATTAAAGTAATCCTCCCACTCCTTAATTCAAATGCATCCCCGTTTATTTTAATAAACTCTGTGGCATTGGTACTTTACATCTTTCAGTGCCCTTCCCTTCCTCCTGAAGGGAAGAATCCCTGAATGATCCCAGCAAGTTCTGAAAAGCCTTCACAGGGTAGATAATGGGTGAAGATCATTGCATTTCAGCTCCCAGATCCATTACACTCCAGCCTTTCACAGCATGCAGACCCGTTGTGTTGTGTTTTTTTTAACAGAATAAATTAAATATGAAAGAGAAGGACTAATGTAATTCAAATAAACATGTTAATGACCCTATTTTTCCATTTGGTAACTAGACCGGATGTGGTGGAATGCCAGTTTTTTACTGAGCCTGTAATTTAAAACTTTCAACAAGGACACTTTTTTTCTCCCTTTTATTTCCATCCTCCATTCCCACCCCCTTTATTCTTACAGACATTCCTTACTGTCCAATTAGTTTTGGAACATGAAAACTGTCCTCGTTGCTGCCTGGAGTCACCGGGGACCTGGGGTGGTTTATCTCTGTGGGATGGCTTGTAAGTCTCCATTTTGACTGGCATTCACCCTGCCAGAGCTCTGCACCCTTCAACGGTGAAGGGAAGGAGGTGACTGCCACGCCATGCACCATCTCTACGGTACTGAACCAGTATTCTGCAGATTTTTGAGAGTTTGCATGTACATGCTCTAGGCAGTATTTCAGTATTAAGATTTGGAAAGAAGCTCTCAGTTTGCTTTTAACCCTGGATATAGCCATCCATTGCGGTCCCATTTTTTCATAAGAGACAAAGCCTGTCTTAAGAGTGTGTTAGCATGCAAACTGAAACCCTCAACAATTCAGTGTGCCCCAAGTGACCTCCAGCCTCCCTGCACTAAGTAACCTGTCTTCCACTTTCTTCAGCACTGCCCCTGCCTCCGGAAAAGGGACTCCTCCACCAGGAGCCCTTCCTGTCCCCAGCCTGATGCCTGTCACCTGTGTGCTGCGTTCATCATTACCAAGCTCCAGAGCCCCACTTTTCTCCAAACTCTCTATGTTTCATCTCTAATTCCTCTTCCACCCTCATGGTGCTGTGGGTCCCTTTGGCATTTTACCTGCTAGAACTAGTTATCTCTGGTTTCTTTTATGTTGGTCACTTTCCAAGGTTTGAAGGGACACTTTTTGATATGAACACATTTCATGGTTTTGGGTGTTTTTTTTTCCCCAGCTTACACTGGAGGGAGGAATGAAGGGGAGAGGGGGCTCTGGCCCTGTTACTTCCTGTTTGTTTTTGTTCTGGAGAATGCAGACCATCTGTGTCTCTCAGCCGCTTTTCTTCTGTAGTCACTGTGCTCATTCTGATATTTAATTTTCTTAGTTTTTCTCATGTCTCTCTAAATAATTTCCTATTCCTTCTCCCCAAACTCCTAAGCCCCTCATTAAATCTTTCTTCCTGAAATTTCTTATCTTAATAGTACCTCTGGACACAGTTCTGTCCCCATTAAGGCCAGGATACAAATTAAGTAAATGATAATGGGAGAGAGGAAGAAGGAGAGAGGGGAGAGAGGAAGCAGTAAATGAAAAAAATATTAGGATCACTCTGTAAATGGAGTTCACTATTTCCCATGTCCAAGAATACATTAACAATAGCCCCACCTTTCAAGTACCTTTTGCCTTTTTCTGGAGATACATATGTGGATATCGAATCTCTCTAAGAATGGACTTAGTCCCTTCTTGGTTTATTTTTCCACCCACAGTACTTTGATTAAGGCTGTACTTTCTCATCATAATAAAAATGTGTCTCTTCCAGAAGTCATGAAGATAGTTCCATTTTCCTGATGGCTTCCCAGTGCATCCCAGCATGTATATGAAAGTCCTGTGTTCTTTCTGTTTCTTTTTTCATGCAATCTAACTAAATGAGTTTTCTAAACAACCCCATCTCCCTTTGGCAGAGGACTCTTTATCCAAGTTACTCTGTAACTTGTGAAAATTTAACTTCAAAAGTACCAGTTCAGAGGTTTCTGAGACGCATCTTCATTTCAGATGTCATTGCAATTTAGGACACAGTATTTCCCCACCCCCCACCCCCGTCCGTGTCTAAAAACAAAAATCAAAAGACTTTGATTTTTTTTCTTTAATTCTTAAGGTCAGGATTAAAAAGCTAAATGAATTCCAGGCTTTGGATTCCCAAAATTATATTTCAGCCAGTTTGAGCCTAAAATGTTGTCTGGGCAGTGCACTGGTAAGTGCTGAGTAGCTGTGTCCTTTGTGGCCTGTGGCACAGAGAAGCTGATGGGCTTTTTGGAGTTCTTGCCTTTGGGTCTTGCCCCTCCCCCTGGCTTCAGCTTGTTCCGGCTATCTCGCCTTCAGCCAAGCACATACCATTTAATCAGTGGCGTATTAAAATGGACCTGGTACAGTCAGCAATCGCCAGGCCAAAATCGATCGGCTATTTTTAAGAGAGGGGAAAAAGAGGATAGAAAATTGCTCTTTTAATCTAGGTAAATCAAATCGTGCCTGCTTGCTTTCCACCTGTAGCTAAGTGTAGGCAAGAGCATTCTGATTGATGATAGTATGTCTTTGTGCTTCGTTATTCAAGCTTCTCCGCTGGGAGAAGCACCAGGGTATCTTCAGGACTGAGTTTTCACATTCACGTGAGAAAGCTTGTGCTCTTTGTCTCTCAGAAAGAAAAACGAAATTATCTCCTCTTAGGGCCCCCCCCCCAGGTTTGAATAAAAACAGAGTACATTCAGCCTTTTATACATTTTTGGTTTTTTTTCCCCTGCCATGAAATCATATCTGATGGTGACATCACAGTGTGCTGCTTTGGGCGGCCTTGTGATGTCTGAAGGTGAAGATCTTAATTGGGTTAACAGGGCACACCAGGGGGCGTGGCAGAAGGTTGAGCCTAGCTCTCCTGCTCTCTGGCTAGGCAGTGATTACACACACCAGCTCAAGAAGGGCTCCTTTCCCAGAGAGTTTTAACTCTGATGCTTTCTCTTTCTTTGGTATATTACCAACCAATGAAATGAACATTTTTTTTAAGAGTAAGGCATGTAAACTGCTTTTACAAAGCAAAAGTTGTACAGGGGGTAGGGTTGGTGGTACCTACAGATTTGTTCTGTAGCATTGATTTGTAACCAACAAAGGAAATGTCTACTTATGAGACACAAATCAATGCAAGCCGACTGCAAAAGTGCAAACAGAGATGTGAGGAAATTATTCAATCGTTAGTCTTCTATGGAATTTAAAAACATAGTCTTCCAATTTTTCCAATACTAAAAAAAAAGAAAGGGAGAGAGGGGGAAGGGAGGGAGGGCCTGAGGACTGGTTTTCATTTTCTCAAGGTTTTCCTCTCAGGATGCTGGAAAGGGCAGGCAAGGTTATAAGATTCCTAAAAGATTAACAATGTTGTGAATGAATTTCAGAACTTGTACAGCGTGTCCTCAGATTCTATGGCTGTCTGAGTGGTGAGAAGCTGGTAGGGACTGGTTTATGCCTGAACTTCTGCTTCAGTCTGCAGTAACCTTGGTTGCTGTGAAATTGAGTTTCTTGAAAACTCTCTTTATCCAACAATAATCCATAAAAAGTAAACCTAGCACTTCTCTAGTATATTTTACCATATAACCAACTTAGAAAAATTAGCAGATAGATCAAACAAGTAAAATTGTGACTGTAGGAAGCTACAAATGTTTATTTTGTAAAGTCACCAGTTTGGACAAACTGGGAAAAAAGACAACTGGTCTGAATTAGTTGAAAGTATGAATCATGGAAGATTTGTATGTAGTTAGAACTGAGATTTCAAATTATTAAACAGTAGAGTTTCTTGAGCACTGGCTTCAAGATAAATAAGAATTGTCAAAGTTCATCAGTTTAAAATGTTAGTCTTTTATTGTTGTTGTTTGTTTATTGTGCTGGTAGTGAAGTGTAAAATCAGGGCCTGGAGACTGCCCCTTAGCACCTAAGTGTAGCCCAAAACTCCACTTCTGGCTTCTTGGTGATTAAATGGACATCATAGTCTCACTGACATTCCTTCCTGGGCTGGCTTGGAACTGCTACCCTGAGCTCTCAGCTTCCTGAGTATCTGGATTATAAGTGTGAGACACATACCTGGCTTTTAAAATGGAGTTTTATCTATTCATATAGTTTAAACACAGTCTATCTCTTTCCTCAACCATCTTAATATTAGTTGTTTGCTTAGAAATCCTATTTTCAAAGAGAACGCAAGGTATATTTTAATATAACCCCTGCCCTATCACAGATTGTAAAGTGTTGATTTCTCCTTTGAGGGCATAGGAGAAAAGATGATCAGATGTTATTTCTCTGAACACAATATAAATAGCTTTACATTTTTTTCCCCCAGAGAACAGGTAGGCCAGAACCCTGTTTAAAGTCCAGGGAAACAATTGAAGGCTAAAGACATTTTCTGACTTGACTACTACTTTTGCTTCTGTCCCTATAATGAAGTCAGTTACTAAGACTGTTTCATCTGCTGAAAGGAAAATGCACTTTTACTTTTCATTGTCCTCATGTAAGTTACATTGTCTGTGGAAACCAAGGTTCTGAATGAAATGCATCAGAGACCTAGCAAGAAAAGTAATTAAGAGTGGATTTCTGGACATCCCCATTTAAAACAAGAACAATTGCCATAAAAGTGTAATATTGTCTCTCTGTATACTATACCATCACACATCCCCGTCTGATTACAGCACTGCAGACTTCTGACTTAACATGCACAAAATAGAACCAAAATGAACACCTTCAAGTATCCCAAATGTGTTTATTCCACGCCTACTTTTAAGCAATATTGTCTTGAGAGCCCTTACCTATCTTACTTCTCAAACCAAGGCAGATTAGAAAATACTTGTAGCATAGAAGACTGAGAGGACATGGCTCTGAAACACTTAAGACAGTGACACCAATGGACAACAGCGATAGATAGTAGACTAGGTACAGCTAGTCTGTGACCACTCAGCTGAGGAGTAAGGAAGGAGTCTGATTCTCCATAATAAAAGTACAGTTCTGAAACACAGGAATGGTGGATCTTCACAAGATCAAGAGAAAAAAATTAGCTAGGCACCCGTAGCTCACACCTGTAAATAATCCTAGCTACTCAGGAGGCTGAAATCTGATAAGCAAGGTTTGAAGCCAACCTGGGCAGAAAAGTCCATGAGACTTTCATCTCCAATAAAACTACTCATGAAAGACAAGAAGTGGCACTGTGGTTCAAGTGGTAGAGCAATAGTCTTGAGGAAAAGAAGCTCAAGGACAGTGCCCATTGCCTGAGTTCAAGCCCCAGGACCAGTAAGAGAGAGAGAAAGAGAGAGAGATCAATGTTACCAGCATACACTAAGAAAATAAGAATATCTGAAAGATTTCTTTTAAGTAATAAGTTAAGAGTACTTTCTGATACTTACAGCTTATGTTATTAAATATATATATACATGGAACATTTCATACCTCCATGTAGCTTGTGTTCGTTGATTCATTGATCTTTTTAAATTTGGAATAAGTAAGCAATGGTTTTGTAGTGGCCGCTAAAAGCCAATCTAGCCTACACTACTCAGGACGAAAACCCTGGAAGTCTATTTACTCTTAAATACTTGGCTTTATGTTCAGGCCTCTTAAAATAAAAATGTTATTCATTGATCTTAGTTATATAATGTATGTTGTCATCTGGATTAAGGCACAGTTGCTCATATTTAGCAGGTTTACTTTGTTAATGCGTCATTATAAGTGACCAAAAACATGGTACAGGAAGTTGTTTGTGTGTTTTTTCATTGCTTATGCAACTTCCAAGCAGAAAATGTTCTTGAGACCAGATGGTAAAGAACAGTCAATTGCAAGTTCTATTCTCCAGATGTATTGATGTTTCATGTCTTCTTGAAGCCAGTTCAAATACATTTGTAAATTCAAGTCTTAATTTTAGTAACTCTTTCATTTCTGCTAGATCCTACTTCAGCTAACAAAGGAAATGGGCTAGAATAGTTAATTATAGGATCTCTGAAGCCAGCTATCCCTTGGAGGAACAATGCTATGGTCATACAATTCAGTCAGATCAAGGTCCCTCATGTGTGCTTTTAGGCATTCAGGGTCACTGTGCTACAATGACAGTTATGTGTTTATGGCACAAAACCTATTTTCAACTTTGTCCACTCCAATAATGTACTTACTTAGGACATTTTTTAAAAAGTTACACTTACCCAATGAATCATCTTGGCATGTAGGTTTTTGGAGTGTGTGTGTGTGTGCGCGCACGCACACACGCACTTGCACACGAATGTGTATTTAATCTGCTCAGCAATTTGGAAGTTTGCTTGGAACACATGAGTTACGATTTTTTTTTAAGTCTCTAGTAAGTAAAAACGCAGATACTATATCTGAATGAATGTGAAAAGTTGTCCCCTTGTATATATTTTTAAAGCTTCCCAAACTATTCCCAGTTCTCAGCCAAACACAGCCTACCCAGATTGTCTTTAGATAAGTAGCAATTCAGAGATTTGCAGTTAGCAGCATATCAAACTGCACTCTCTTCAGTCTCTGCTCTCAGCTCCACCATTTTAGAATATGGTGAGATATGCCAGAGCCCTACCATCTGTTTAATGGGCTAATTATGTTTACCACATGCCTACTTCACAGGAATACCATGAGCAAGGTTGCCAAACATCATACAAATGTATATGTTTGTATATATTGATATATAAATATACACATAAATAAAATTGTATACATATATAACAGCATCCAGAATTTCTGAGCTTCAATCCATCTTTTACTACCAGAATAAATCATGGTCCTAGCTAGGAGTTGTCAGAGTTTGTGATGATGTATGCTAGGTCAGGCAGACTGAGATGTATACTAGATGAAGGACTTGGAGGGGTAAAATTTGTGTTGAATACACATCCTCTGTCTTTGCCTATTTTAGATGTGTCCCACATCCTCCCTACTAAAATCTTGACATTTTACCTTTAGAATTAATACCCATACTTTATAATACTGTACTTACTTTGCTATATCCAATGCCTTAACTACTTTTAAGAAACTAGGAATCTCTTTTTCTATATTAAAAAAAAAAACCAAAAGCCCAACTTTTCTATAACAATTAGTTCAGTACAAAGGTACAGCATTGTAAAAGGCTATAATTTATCCTCTTCTATACTGAGCCTCTTTTTAAGCGAGTGTTTGTTCCTTTAATGAGGACTCTACTACTCTAGACAATCTTTCTGGTGCTCTCTGGACACCTTCTAGGTAGTGGCCTCAATGACTCGAGTGTTTACAAAAACTAATTATCACTTGGTATCCATGAAAATTATCACTGGATCTCAAGTTGGTTCAACCTAGGTTGCTTCTTGGAAATAAGTTGTAAGCTAGGTGTGTCTAGGGGTTTTCAAGCAGTAAAAAGGAGGCAGACCGAGGGCATTCTAGGTGAAGGGAATTAAACCAGCAAAGGGACAGGGCAGAGATGGGAAGGAGGGAGTCATGGGTAACCAGAGTGCCCGCTCAGGATATGATACAAGCTCCAGGTTCTGAGTTTTCTGTGTGGCTCCTTTGTCTATGTAAAGCTAGCTGCACAGCCTTGGGGCATTCTTGGCTTTGAGGATACATTGGCCTGAGGGCTATTGAGAAAACTATCCATGTGTGCACACCATACTATAAACCCAGTATGTAGCATTCTTCTTGAAAACAAAAACCATAAACTATATGAAACTATCATTGATACATTTTATTTAGTCTTTGCAAAGATACCAGGATATTTTTTAAAGTTTTGATTTCCTTGAACATTAGGATGTTTTCTTCTACAGCTTTAGCTCAAGTATATTACTCAAACAGAGATATTTTGTTTTACTTGTTTGTTTTCATTGTTTTGCAGCTTTATACTTACCAGGGATTCTATAAACAAGTTGGAAGAGAAAAAATAGCCAGGACATAAGTAATCCAATCAGATAAGCATTGCTCAAGCATGGGTGAGGGGCCGTGGGAGGAGAAGGAATCTTCATCAGTGCCAGAATGATTGTGTTTTTATCGCAGGCATATGTCTAATCTAAGAAGAGACTTTCATATTGATAAAGAGAATTTTTTTCCTATGTTTAGAAGGAAAAAATTACCTGAATATTTACTATATGACTTCTTAAGCTGAAAAACCTAACACTCACTACAAACAGCATTACTACAGATCAAGAGAAAGCAAGTCCATACAAAGCAAAAGCAAAAGGAAATTACTCTTTCCTCGGCTCTTGGTGTAGAGCCATCAGATCTTAACTGAAAAAACGTTTAAGACCATCTAACCCAACATCCATATTTAAAGTGAAAAAAATGCATAAAGCAAACAAAGCCATGTATGGTAGTGCATATCTGTAATTTCAGCTACTCATAAGGCAGAGGCAGAAGGACTATGAATTTGAGACCAGTGAAGTCAAAAGTTAGCCAGACTCTATCTCAAAAACAAAATGCAAGTAAAGGATCTGGGATGTGGTTAAAGTAGCAAAGCAATGTTTGACCTGTCTGTGTGAAGGGCCCAGGGTTTAAAGAGAGAGACAGACAGACAGACAGAGACAAAGACAAAGAGACAGGCAGAAACAGACAGAGGGACAGAGAGAGAAAAAGGAAAGGAGCTCTGTGATTTGCCTCAGGTCTTGTCAGATCTTCTGACAGATAGCCAGGCGCCTTTCAGCCAAACCAATAGATAATTTCTTCTGAATCTGTAATTATTTTTTTTTTTTTGGGTCGGGTCGTGAGGCCTGAACTCTGGGCCTGGGCGCTGTCCCTCAGCTCTTCAGCTCAAGGCTAGCACTCTACCATTTGAGCCACAGCACCACTTCCGGCTTTTTTCTTTTTGCTTATGTGGTGCTGAGGGATCGAACCCAGGGCCTCAGGCATGCAAGGCAAGCGCTCTACCACTGAGCCACCTTCCCTGCCCCAGAATCTGTAATTATTTCAAAGAATTTTAGTACTTATTACCTTACTTAAGTAACTGTAACTCCTTTGTACAGTATCTTTACAATAAAATTTTTTTTAAAAAATTTTAACTTTTCATTCCCCAATAGCACTGCTTTTTGTATTTTGACTACCAACTGCCTTCTCCATGAATGGAGAATGTAAAAAGTAAATCATAATACTTGACAACTCTAAAAATTAGGATGAGTTCTCAGAAGTATCCTGAGTGTGCTACAAAAACAAGCTCATGCATGCACGAGTGCTCACACACATGCAAGCACACATACATGCGTGTGCACACACATTTCCTTTCATTTCAAATATATAATACCTATAAAAGTGGCTTAACCATACCAAAGTTTTCAAGTTTCTAGAGTTTCAAAGTACTGGGAAGTATACAAAGGTAAGACCAGAGTTGTTCATTTACGCCCTCTGAGATGTCCCTGACATGTTTTCAGCCCCTATACCTTTGTAAGCAAGTCATTCCCACTACACCCATTTCACAGTTCCTACTAACATCTGTATGGCCAGTTACTACACCTATCAGGCTCTAAACTGCCATGCTTACTGTTTTATGGGTATTTTTGTTCAATGTAGAGGAGAAAGAACATGGTGAGTTTGGCATAGCTCAGCACCCTTCTGTGGATAAAGAGTCCATCACTGACAATAGACAGTTAATACGTGGTTATTGAAAGGGACAAGGAAAAAAGTACCCCCAAAAAAACCTCTGGATCACTTGAAAATATTAGCTCCAAGCGTCTTGATACAATGCCGTGTGGTTTGTTGTACCACATATGGTTATTATGATCTACTTGTCAGCAACAATCCAGAAATACTCCTATTGTTGCAATGCAAAATAATATAATAATCCATTTTTACATTCTACATGTGTCTGGCCCACCAACTCCTTGCTCAGGTGCCAAATACACCACTCTAAAGGAATTGCTGATATAAGGCCCTGAAATTTCAGTTAAGTATAATCACTTTACAGATGCATATAGTAAGCCTGGTTTTTGGAGCCAAGAGTAGGGGAAGAAGCAAATCTCCTGCTTTTCCATAAGTACAAACTATTTGGCAATATTCACAGTAGTTGGAATAGCCTTTTGTGAGGAAAATTGTGGTGGTATCTCAGGGCTGTTTTTATTAAAACATTTATTCCACTAACACAACAACTCAAAGAGCAATTTAATTCGCAAGGCATATGAAATAAACAGAAAAGTCTAGTTCCAATAGTTGCATTCCATCACTGTGATCTTTTTGTGATGTCCAGTGATTTGGTGGTCAGGATCCATCCCTATCCTTCTGCATTTGGATAGAACTTCCTTCCTTCAGAAACTACATCCTTTGGAATGCATTAGAGAGCAGTAATAGAGGCTTTGTGATCAGGTCCAGCTGGTTGGGCAGTGGTTTTCCTTCTTTTTTGCCTCTCTTCCTTTTGTTTACTTTCTTTATTCAAAGCACTTTTTCTTATGCATTTGGAGTAAATCTTCTTCAAGGGAATGCACAATTGTATTGACATATAACTGTCCCATCATGCCTTTTTGGATGAGGAAGGAGAATAATGGAATTTGAACTGAAGGCCTCACATTTGCTAGGCAGATGCGCTGTCATTGAACCACATGTCCAGCCCTACTATGTGTTGGCCGTGTGCTTACCAGTTGGATGCTTGCACTACAATTTGCCTATTGTAAGCTTCTTACCACTGCTGTGACAGGTGCATGCCACCTCATTCACTGAAATGGAATCTCTTGGACTTTTCTTCCCACCTAGCCTTAAACCAAGATCCTCTGAATCCCATCTTCCCACAAAGCTTGTGCACTGTGCTCAGTGACGGGTGGAGAAAGGGGTCTCTTGGTCTATTCTGCCCAACCATAATCCTCTCAATCTCAGGCTCTCAAATATCTGGGATTGCATGTCTGAGCCACCAGTGTCTTGATTCATTAGACCCTTTTAGATCCCTAAGCAATGGAGGAGCATGTCTAATAGCCAGCTGTTAGTCCTCCAGGTGGGTGTGTCTTAGGACATCCTTTGGTTTGAACTAGTCTAGTCCACTGTTTCATGTTACTAAACAATCAAAGCAGACAAGAAAGTTTTCCTTCTGTGATCCTAGCCCATATGAATGTCAGAATGTAAACTCCATCTGTAATTTTCCATCAGGTTCAATCTTTATGACATTAGGAGATACTTGGCTTTGAAGAATGTGCACTCCAAAAGCATGACCTTGCAATGGCCTTGCTTAAGATGGATGATGTAAGGTATTTTTTGTCTCATAAGCCTAGTCAAATGAAGATATTTGAGGAAAAGCATCCATGTAATTTTTAAAGTCTTTTTTTCAGTTTTTCCTACTATTTTGTTCTTTTGATGGTCACCTTAACAGATGGCTGAGCTGTTATGCATGGGCTCATGTATAACAAGTCAGAGGATACTCATGAGAGAGATCTAAGTTCACAAATGTAGTTATCTTCCCCCAAAGAAAGGGACCAGGTAGCAGCAGTGCCTGACACTAACCATCCTGTACGGTTAGGACCCTGCTGTCAAATTTACATTTGCTTTGCACTCCTTGGAATTTTCTTCAATAGCTATAGCCAGGAAACTTGGAAATATACTTTCTGGTTAAACAAGAAGGAAAACAGAAAAAAGTCACTGCAAGCTAGCAGCCAACCCGGTAAAATAATCACTTTCCTCTTTCTTTTGGGTTTGGGGTTCAAATAATAGTAAAATGACAGAGAAGGTATCTTTCTGCCATGTTTTGGTTTCTTTGCTATTTCACATAGTTTTCAAAAGAATGTATCTCCTATAATTCCTTCAATAAGCTTAAACCTATGTATCACCAGACTTGGTGGTACATTATTATATTCAAAATATTCTAAAATACAAAAAAATCAATTGGGCTGTCCTCTTCATCACTTTGCCTCCTGTCTGTCACCTTGTCTGAGGAATGTAGAGGGAAGTGTGTGTGTGTGTGTGCATGCGTGTGTGTGCATGTGTGTGCATGAGTGTGCGTGTGTCTGGGAGGTAGACAGATTCCCTACCTGGAAATGGCTTGCTATTATTAGACATTCGGTTACCAGGGGTTATGTAAGACAATTGAAGCTCTGTTTTTTAACAGAGACATGATTCATGCTGCTTGTAGTAACAGTAACCACCTCCAAATGAGACAGAAACCAGACGCAGACAAAGGCTGGAGAAATCAATGCCGGCTCGGTACAGCCATTCTCCTGATACCCTCTGCCTTTCAATCAGAGCACTTAGGTTATCAGGAGAGGAGGCTCCTGCTAATTCTGGATCTTTTCAGTCTCCTGGGGCTGCCAGGTGAAATCATGTGGATTGGATCTGGGTACAAGAAAAAAAAGAAAAGAAAATACAGGCCTCAGAAACACTGAGGTCCAACTTCCTTGGGTCTCCAGGGTTCGGACACACGTGGAAGAATGGTGATTGTCACCTGTGCTGCAGCTTCTATGCAGGAAGGTGCAAACTGGAGTGTTTGGGCTCCCCCGCTCAAGGAACTTTGCTCAAGTGGTGCTTTGCAGCCTGCCAGGAGAAGAGTGGAGTAGGCTTTGAGCCGGTGCCAGTGCCTTATTACAGCTCCTCCCAAAGCCCCAGTGGAAGTGGACTGGCTGTCAGCTCCCACGCACACTGGAGACCTTTTCGTGATTGCTCCAGACTGCACCCACGCAACGCTCTGTAGTATTCACACCACTCCTGGGTGCGTGAGCCTCACAACTTTATGGAAAGGGAAAGCATACTTTATTATCAAAACCATTTTACAGGGAAAAGATTTTATAACTTGACAGTGTTATGCCATTTATTGATCCCTTACCCATGAAAGAACAGTACAAGAAAATAAGGCCTGTAATGTTGAATGACTTGACCAGGATGATGTCAGCTACTTTTCATCAGATGCAGAGGTACAGGGTAGATAATTCCAATTCCCTAGCTAGTGCTGGGCTTCGCAAGTGGCTCACAAAGCTTGTTGACAATCATGACATTTTTTGAAAAAGAGAACAGCAAAAATGTTTCCTTCTGATATCCTTGGTTTTCGATTAAGCTCTACTCCTCATTAACTGGGCAGCTTACACTGTCCCTTCCTCCCCTCCACCACAGCTCCAGGCCCTAGACTTCTAGTCTTGGCAATCTCTGGTGGAGAGCACTCATTTTTAGTGTGCTCATGGAAGTATCACATAACCTTTCATGTAGCTAAACCAACCTAGTAAACCATCTCCTGTGGTATCTCGTTGCCCCCACTGGGAGTGACATCTCACAAAGAGATGCAGAAGACCTCCAGCTTCACCCAGAACATAAAAATAAACTATTTTTCCTAGCAAAGGAAGAACCTCAGATGCTTTGTTACAAAAACTTCCATGACTCTTAGAAAATAGCAGTCTTGCCCTCGTTCCTACACCTACTGCATACCCAGTAAGCAGGCTGTCCACTTTCCACTCTCAAATATGTAAATCATCCAGAAAGAAAGCTCTAACTATAGAGAAAACAGAAAATTATCTGTCCATTTAGTTTCACCCAGTCACTAATCTCCAACAATAAAATCTCCAGGGTTGAAAATACTTACGATTGATTATCCGCAATAATCAATGGTGTGATATTTTACATGAATTTTAACTAAGGATTAACAAAGAATTTTCTATATGTGATGTCTTCACCAGTTCCTGCTATTACACATATTGTGGACTTAACTCGTACCTACTTTAAGGTAAACAGAAGAAAATATTTTCAGATATAGTTTTTTTTTTTTATTGTAAAGATACTATACAGAGGGTTACAGTTACATGAGTGAGGTAATGAGTACACTTCCTCTTGAACATTGTTACCCCCTCCATTGTTTTCCCCCTACCATCCCCTCCCTCCCTCCCTTCCCCGAGGTTCTTTTTTTTTTTTTTTTGATTGTGATTAATTGATTACATAATTTCAAAGTCACAAGTTCATTCTAACTTTCCTGGAGCAAATTGTCTATCACAGTCTGTAATATATAACAGTGTTCACACGTTATATACCATATTTGTGATCAGCAGCATGGGGATATTTAGTAGTGGTTCAACCAGATGAGCGGGGGTTCTTTGTTTCTTAAGTCCTGTTAGTTTTGTCATATCACCTAACATTTTGGATTTAGCATCCACTTATCAGGGAGACCATGTACCGTTTGTCTCTTCGTTCTTGGCTTACCTCACTCAACATGATTCCTTCTAGCTCAGATATAGTTTTAATTAATATAATTTGTTTAAATATTACTTTTTAAATCCAGAAAGGGAGTTCCTAGACTACACCTTAATAAATTTCATTTTCTCTTCTACTAAAATACGATGTTCATTTGTTCTTGCAGTGTATGGGAGAAATGCTACATTATTTTCTTGTATAACATAAAATCCAGACCCAACCATCAAAAGACTAAATTACTAACCCTAACCCCACCACACACTCACCGTAAAGGAACCTGTTTAGTCCCAACTTCAGATAGCATCTAATCTGAAAAACTCCAAGCCTTTTAATATATAGTTGTTACACACTGGCTTGAGGAAACCTGCCCTGTGCTCTTCTGTGTTGTAGTAGTAAACCAGTTTTATGAGGAAGGTGGAATTCATTGTTTGGGGGTTTTGGGTTGCGCAAGTGGCTACTAAATTGACTAACTTATCCAATGTACTGTCTCCAGACTGTCTCAGAGATAGAGGTTGGAAAATGGGTGGAAGGCATCAGCACATTCTGCAGATGTTTGCGACATAACCCTAATACCAGGAAAAGTAGTAAGCTGCAGATCCTCATAAGACTGTTCCTGACTTCTTTGTGAATTGTTTTCAGGGTCCTTTAAAACTCTTGGATTATTTTACCCTTCTTTCCATTTGGATTCAACTAAGGCTCATTCTTATTTCCACCTAAGCACTTCTAGGTCTTCTAGCCTTTATCCAAAACTCTGGACATGCATGGTAACATTTGTAGGTTTCATGAGAGTGATGATCGGTTGTGTTTCTTCCCAACAAAGTGGTACATTCCACCTGCATCTTTACCATCCTAAACTGCCACCTGTAGAAACCAAATTCTAATCTATTGTGTCTGTGTTTCCGGTTATGCAATTGTGTCATCCTTCTGGGCACGAAGGGGCTGAACCATGTGCTGGCATTTCTGTAATACATGCTCTAAAAGAACTTATGCCCCACTAATGATATAGAAAACAGGCATTGAGCTATAGCTATTTACTTAAGTGCTAAGTTTGTGGCAAAGGTCAAAGTGGGACAATGCAGCCTTTGTAATGAAGTTTTATGAAAAATAAATTATTACCTGTGGATCTTAAAGGGGGGGACAAATGTTCTGAATAAGAAAATGATTGATAAAGGTATTCTACTACAGGTATGTTCATAAGCTCATAGATAGAAATAACACTCTTGACAGACCAAATGAACTACTAATGGAAAGGAAATCTTGGAAGGCTTATTTAAAGAGATGCAGTAAGTCTGCATGTATAGGCCAAAGCGTGTGCAATCAGGAAAAATCCATTAAAGCATCTTTTCCTTAAGCATGTTCTGAGGTTAATAAATGTTCCATTAAAATGAGGTAGAAGCCAGGTGCTGGTGGCTCATTCTTGTAATCCTAGCTACTCCAGAGACAGATCTGAGGACCACAGTTCAAAGCCAGCTCAGGCAATAAAGTCCACGAGACTCTTATCTCTGATTAACTACCAAAAAGCTGAAAGTGCAGCTATGGCTCAAGGGGTAGAGCACTAGCCTTGAGCCACAAAAACTCAGGGACAGCGCCTTGGCCCTGAGTTCAAGCCCTATGACCAGCTCCAAAAACCCCAAAAAACAAAAAAATGAGGTGGAAGACAATCTGTAATCAAATAAACTTGGGTAAAGATGGCATCTTCAGCACCTTTAAACCTTCTATGCATTATGTTTACAAAACTAGTACAGCAGTAGGATTCCGTAAACTTGTTTCACCAAAACCCTTTTTCTTTTTTGAGACACACTTTAAGGTTCTACTATGCTATAAAACTCACTTGTAGTTATACAGCCTGAAAGGATTTTGAACAGCATGAGTTAAAAATGAGATTAGAAAAAAAAACTATGCTGTGATTATTAAAGTAGTACTCTTAGTCATGAAAATAACAGTATCACAGAGTAGCACTTATGAAACCAAAGGCAAGAATAAAGATCAGGAGTAGAGAGGATACCATTTGAGAATACAGGGAAGCATAGAAAGGCTTTAAAATTTAACAACAAAATGATAAAATTCAGAGATAATAAAGAAGTTGATGAAAGCAAATAAGCTTACCATATTGCAAAGTATAGGTTCTCTTACTATAATACAGCAACAAGTTTATTAACAAAAAAAGAAAATAGAGTTTAGGACTTGATAAAAGTTAGGCAGACTGAAAGGAATGACCACGGGCTTGTGTTGAGAGACAGTAGGCAGGAACGAGAGTCTAGATTGCATGTATATGTGAGGTTTTGTGAGAATAGGAGCATGCATGAGGCCCTGGGTCCAATTCCATGTACCACATATGGAGGATCTCAGTCCAAGGCCAGCCCTGGGCAAGAACATGAAACTCTATCTGAAAGATAATCTAAAACAAAAAGGACTGCCGTGTGTTTAGAGTCATAAAGCATCTACCTAATAAGCTTCCCACCCCCAGTTCAAACACCAATATGACTAAAAAAAAACATAACAAAAACAAAAAACAGTAATGGATTTGGAGATCAAAATGTTAATCAATGTATAGGAGAAATAAATTAGATGTAGAAAACTTTAATAAAGGGCACAAAGAATTCCAGAACTCATTAGAGGACCCATGACTGAGAATCTAATAGCAGCCAGGGATGAGGACCTCAAATGAAGAGGAATGGAACAAAGACAGGAGATTGGTGATTTAGTGATTGCAAGCCTAGCCACTGGGTAGGCCTTAGGCTTCATGAATCAAACCTGGTCTTCCCTCCTAGTTTATACCTTATGGCTTTGTGACCTTGACTTTCTTAAACAGTTTCAGCTTCTTGTCTATAAAGTGAAATAAAATGAATGAGTGAAAAGTTACAATGCTGCCACATACTAAGTATTTAGTTACTGGTAACCAAAATGGCTACTGAGGTGATGACATCAGGAAAAGGGAAATGACAGTCACTTTGTGTTACCTGTTTTTCCATTTTACCACAAAATGCAGTGGTGAGTCCTAAGAACATGCAAGGGGCGATGTAAAGAAAACTGTGATAATACCAAATAACATGCTGTGTCACAAATCATGTTGAGGTCAGAATCCTCATTACACAGTGTAAAATGACACTATAACCAGGACCTAAGAGGCTTTCGGGACAGGAAGAGTCAGTGTAAAACGACTCAGAGGTGGAGGGAGGGAGCCAAGAGGGAAGGGTCACCTCACCAGGTGTTCATTAAAAACAGAAAGCCTTCGGGTGTTGTACATCACCTGATCCCAAAGAGCTCCTATTTTAAACAAGAACCAGATGTACCTGAAACACGAAGACTTTCGGGATGTGCAACTCTTATTAACAGTTTGTGAATTGTCAAAAAGGAATCAAGAGGTCTCAGTGGAGAAAATTAACATAGATTTATTGTGACAAACAGTAGCGCCATGATTTCGCTTTCTGTTGGCAGGGCCATCCCAGGGGTCTTCAAGCCATCAGAGGTATTTTTTTCTGGACATGGGCATTAACTAGTGGTTAATTAAGGAACTGAAATTTGAAAAGTGAAACAGTTCTTACAAGTATGGGAAAGCTAAAGATAGGAGTTCCTGATTACTTTGGCCATGATGCCTTTAGTGTCTCATTCATTAGCTGGTCTTTTCACCAATTTCCAGAGACATGGCATTAGTGATATGGACTAGGGAATTTGTTTCAGGTAATTAGTTCAAAAAGTTAAAAGTCAAAGAGATTTCTTTAACAGGTTTAATGGTTTAACAGGCTGATGAGCTATTTAATTCCCTCACTTTTTTCTTCTCAGGGGACTGGTAGAATTTAAAGGGACCTTAAATTTTTTAACTCAACCTCCTGCTTTTCAAGGAAAAACTTAGCCACCTAGAAGTTAAATGACTCACGTGAGATCACTGACTTTACTTTCTCTTACTTTAGTTTTACTCCTTGATGAACTCTTCCTTCTTTTTCTTCAACATTACATTCTTCCCCATCACTGATTATCTCTTGCATTTACCCTTGTTTTATGAAATCTCCTGTGCCTCAGATTATGAGATAGTGGGCCTTTGCCAATTAGTAACCCCTCACTGCTACATTTGGGGCTAAGAAATGAGGGAAGTGGAACAATTTTAAATTTACTGTTATCTTTGAGACAGCTTTATCTACACCTGGGAATTGCTGCTAGACAATTAAGGTTGGTAAAGCCCACTGAATTTCTCAGAGGAAAGGTGTTATTTAAATTATTACTAGATAATTATTGTTAAAAATAACAATAATGTGAAAAATAGGAACTTTGCATAGTTGAGCCATTATCATTTTCAATTTTCAAAGGTTAGGGGGAGCCCAAGGGAACCTAAAACAATTTTTTTTCCCACAATGTGCTTAAATGCCAGAAACTCCTTGGTTTTTGTCTAATTCCTGATCAACCAACCAAGTGGCCCAGAAACAGAAGCCAATCACACTATTGAGCAGTTAGCCAAGTTAGAGACTTGAATTGATCCTTCAAAGACAAACCCCGTCAGGTGCAAGACCTGCAAGTCCCCAGACCTGTAGCATCAGCATCACCGGGAGCCTATTGAAATGCAGACTTGCAGACTCCACCTCATACGTGCTGAATCAGAAATCCTGAGTGATTCGTTTGCTCATAAAAGTTTAAGATTGATATAAGACATTCTCATCTTCAATTAGGAAAGGAAGTAGGAAAAAAAAAGCTGTGCTTATTGATAGTTTCAGAACAAGTTCCCTTCCTGGAAATCTATGTTCCCATGGCTCTGGACAATATGAAAATAACATAAACATCTTAGTGCTACAAGGTGCCTGTTCTGTGTTGGGACAATTGTTATACATGAAAAGAGAGAGAGATCTCCTTTCAACATGAGCTCACTGAGTCCCACTTTTCCTCATCCATACAATGGGTAAAATAATACAGCATGGCTAGGAGGATAAAGAATGCATTTATATATAGGTTCCTGATAAAAATTTAGATGTCCAATCCAGTGGTGCCATCATTAGTCACTGTTAACATTTTATAATGTTCAATTGTGAAAAATGCCTTCTTGTTTTCGAATGATTTAGTGTGGTTTCTAAGGAATGGGAAAGGCCCTTCTGAAATAAGACTTCTACAGAAAGTTGCCTCCAGTGACATGGGCAGTAGGTTATATAATAACTCTGCTGACTAGGGACTTTCAAGAAAGAGCTACAGAGACATCAACAGTGCACCAGGCTGAAGAGAGTTGACCCTCAGTCTGTTCTGCCTCTTGCCAGCTAGGTCCCCAGAGCTGATTTTTTTTTTATTACAGTGTTGATGTCATGGGCAGAGAGACCAACTGGATTTCCAGATTCTGGATAGTGTTTGTGACACAAGGAACCCCTCAAAATTATCTTTTGACCTAAAAACTGAGTATACTGAATATAGAAGTATTAGCAGGGAATACATATGAAACCCCATAAAGTCATTTTCACCATGTCTTCTTTAGAGTATAGCCAAACTTTAAGCAATAAAACAGGACACACCTGCAGTATCTCTGTTTAATAGAGCCTCGAGGAAAACAAGAAGATGGGTATAGATGACTAGTTCCAAAAACTGGAAGTAAGATCATAACAGCAAGACATGAGAGTGAGAGAAATGGGTTTAAGAACAGAAAAGTTATGGCCCTATTTAATTACAAAATGCACAGTTAAGGGAGGGGAGTGTAATTGTGGAAATGGAAGAGAAGAAAGGGTATGGGAAAAACAAAGGAGGAGGCAACAGTGCTTGATAAGAAATGTACTCATTACCTTTTTCATGGAATTGTAACCCCTCTGTACAGTATTTTCACAATAAAAAACATTTAAAAAAATAAAATGCACAGTTAAAACAAATACTAGGTATATTTAAAATGTACACTTGTCTAATCACATGAAGGAGCTCTATGATATCAGATCAGTTTTCTCTGCAACATACTAGACATATTGACCAGTGATTTCCTTTACATTTTCAATGTACTTGCTGGTGGGAAAAAGAAAGAGAAGTTCAGTCTGGTGAAATGTTAATAGTCTCTAACCCTATAGTGGGTTAGAAAGAACACTAAAGATCACTGGAACTCAGTCTGCTATTTTGAGGTCATGGTCCTTAATAAATGTTTCAATGCATAACACAACTCTACTATCCAGGCCAAAAGGAGTTTGATTAGTGTTGATTTCCCTCTGGTAAGTCATATTGAGTCAGGTGCTCACCTGGAAAAGAAAGAGGAAGTCCAGTCATACTACGGGCTAACAGTTAAGAGGGAGCTTTTCTAGCCAAGGAAAAAATGACTAAGAACAATCTGCTTTCCTCCGTGAAACAAGCTCTGTTCTTATCTGGGCTCTTTGGTGGGCTTTTTATCTTTGGGTGAGAGAAAATGATTACATTAAGGATTGAGAAGATTTCAAACCATGTTTCTTCCATTATGAAGAGAACAAGGCAAGAAACTAAGAACAGAATCAGGGTGGACACCTGTATATTTTGACATATAAGATAGGAAAATAAGTGGAAATCTAGAGCATGAATACTGGGCAAAGCTAGCTGGAAAAAGCAAAGTGATTATGTAGCAAGATTGCCAGTCATCTGTTTCTATAAAATAATGAATCTAATCATGGAATTACTGCAGCATGTTTTCATCAAAAGCTACAGCTCAGCTTACAACTTTCCCAAAATGTGAGAGACTTCATTCTGAAGTTCAGCCTAAGTTTCTCACTCCTGCTGATAGTGTTAGGAGAATTTATTTTCTTGATTTTTCAATATACCTTTGTTGTTGTTGTTGTTTATATTATTAATAAAATGATAGGTACTCATTTGGTATGGTTGAGGCAAATAAGTAAAACAAGGCTGTTGTTGTCGTTTTAATTTTTGGAGCACAATATTTTTACTCCCAACTTCTTACTTTCCCTGGTCTGGTCACTATTGACAGTCTGATGGGCCTGTTGACGCTAAGCAAGCACTGATTTAAAGCTTTGTGACCTTTCACATCTGTTTTCCTTGCTCATCAACTAGCAAGGACAGTGGCAAGTAGTTCCCCTCATCTCTTATCCAAAAAAAAAAAAAATTAAAGCACTGGAGTAGATGAGTTTTAAGATCTTTTTGATTCATCCTCAGTTCCCATGACTCTTAGTAAGAGTCTTGATTCCTTTCAATTCAGTTCAGTAGACATCAGCAGCTGAGCACAGATTGCACATTACACAGAGTGCTGAAGATGCAAATAGAGAGATGTCTTCTGGCCCACCCATCATAAGGTGACGTGGCTAACACCACGCCTCTAACAAAAGGCAAATTAATAAGAGAAAAACATTAGAAATTTATGTGCTTACAGAAGACTTTGAAATGACAACCCAAAGATGTCCATTTTTATGTTTAAGTCCGATGAAGCATGGACAACTAGGTAGAAATATGATTGGACAAAAAGATATGACCTAATGATCATAGGCTAAGTAGGGAAACCCAGCAAGGCCTGTCTGTTCAGATTCTTGTTGGCCTGCCTGCGAAGTATTCCTTCCACCTGGCTATAGACAAGGACCCTTTCTCTGAAACGGTGGTCTTCTGATCTACTATCAGACAAGGTAGGTCAGAAAATTTTTTTATGGCCAGCTCGAAGATAGGAAGGCAGGGAGATATGAGAAAAATAGTTTCAAGCGTGACAGCTTGCTTTTGGGGAAGGGGATTCTAGTTTCTATCTCCTGCTTTGTGGAAAGGAATGTCTAGTTTCTAAAGATTGTATTGGGCAAGAGAAAGAGACAGAAGACAGGACAGGAGAGTATCAGAGAGAAGCTTTGGCTCTCAGGCTGTCTCTGAGCTCTTCACTCTTTACACCATGTAAAGTTTTATCTCTCTATTCAAGGCCCTTATGGAAGAAGAAGACAAATTATACAGTTATTAGCAATATACCAAGGTAGTAATGAAAAGTGCTTAAGGATTTAAGTACACTTCCCTTTAGGAAATGCTTTCTAAATGAGGTAGCATTTACTTGGTTTATAAACAAGATATATGTAGACATTGGGTAATGGAAGAAAAAATGCCATGCACGTGGATGGGAAGAATGGGACTTCACTAGAATGTAGAATGGACTGTAGGGAGAAGAGCAGGAAAATAGATTAGGGCTTCAATCCATTGAATGCCAAACCCAGAAGCCTTGATTTAATCCAATATGCAAAGGGGATTTGAAGAAAGGAAGAATATGGTTAGGTTGGTACTTTAGATAATTGGTGCAATGTGTTGGTGTGAAGGATAATGAGAAACTAGAAGTAAAGGCAGAGGTCTTGGACAGTAGATGGCAAAGAGATCAGTATATGTCAAATGTAGAAATCAAATAAAGTCAAAAAACACAGCTACTTTGTGAAGGTTAAAATTTGTTTGTGCCTTTAATTAAGTATCACTACGTACAATACTGTGAAATTTATGTATTCACTTAATATCAATAAAAAATTATTAAAAAAAAACACAGCCAGAGTAAAAGCCAGGTGATTGGATACAGGTTGGCAGGTATGAGAAATTAAAAATGAGGAATTAAAGATAACTCCTTAGTCATATACCCAAGCAGCTGGATAAAGGAACCAACAAGCCAGGCATCAGTGGCTCACGCCTGTAATCCTAGCTACTCAGAAGGCTGAGATCTGAGGATCACAGTTCAAAGCCAGCCCAGGCAGGAAAGTCTGTGAGACTTTTATCTCCAATAAACCACTCGGAAACCAGAAGTGGCACTGTGGCTCAAGTGGTAGAGCGCTAGCCTTGAGCTGAAGAGCTGAGGGATAGCACCCAAGCCCAGAGTTTAAGCCCCATGACCGACAAAAAAAAAAAAAAGAAGGAACCAACAGAAGAAATAGAAAGTCTAGAGGACTGATTTTGAGGGAAAGGCAATAAACTTTGTTTAAAATTTTTGGAGCTAGAAGAACCCGGTAATATTTGATGGAAATATAAGCTTCTTGAAGTTGGAGAACTGAATTATTCATCTTTCCCAGGTGCCTAATAGATGCTGCATGAACACTGAATGGACAAATGAATGACTATATCAGTAACTAGCTGCCATGTAGAATTGGGATTTGGAACTCTGAAAATAAATACACACTAAAGATAGAAATGTGGATACTACTGAGAAGTGCTTGTGGAGGTCATATAGAATGGGGTCCAGACAAAACTTGATCGGGGGGGAAAGTATTCAGGAATGTTACATTAAGAAAACCAGGGGAGAAAGCAACCAGCGGAGGCAGAAGAACAGAGAGCAAACTCGGAGGAAAGTTAGGATAATTCAGTGTTCTAGTACAAATGGAGAACAAAGAGTTACTGGGGCCTACTATGACAAAAAGTCAGGGCCTGGAAAAAACACCCAGGAGTTAGAGGCTCTTAGACAAATAACGATCATTTCTACAGCCCCCAGGCTAAACTCCTGAGGTTTGGAAGATACGAAAGGAAATGGAGACTTTGCAATGGAGAATAGAGAGAAGTCAGGAGCTTAGGGCCAGGTAGTTTAGTATTTTTAGAATAGGTAAAAGTGATCAAGAAAGAGAAGGAGACAGAAGGCATCAAAAATACCAAAACTGTGATACATGTGTATACACAGTAGAATGAGATTCAGACTTTGAAAGGAAAGAAAGCCTGTCATTGACCACAAGAGAGATGAATCTGAACTATGCTCCATTAAATGAAACAACCCAGACCTAGAAAGACAAATACAATGTGACTTATATATGGAATCCAAAAAAGTTAAACTCAGAGAAGCAGAAAGGCAAATCATAATTACCAGAAACTGTGGACATGTTAGCCAAAGGATACAAAAGTTTAGTTAGACAGGAAAAATAAGTTCAGAGATCTCTGTTGTACATAAGTGACGATAACAATCTATCATATACTGAAGTATATGAGTATATGGAGCAGATTTTAACTATTTTTACAACAAAAAGATAAATTTCGGATGCAATACATATACTAATTTAGCCATTCCACATTGTATGCATAGCTCAAAACATGCCATACGCCACAAATATGTAGAATTTGGTCACCAATATATAAATAATAATTGGAACAATGTCAGAAGCAGCATTTGTGACAAAACTGAAAGACACTGTTCCCACTCACCTTAACTGACAGACTTTTATTTCCAAATCAGAGCCACAAAAATAAGCTGGAAGGTGTGAGTGCTATCTATCTCAGGCAGCCAGGCAGAAAGTCTGAAAATGGAGTCTGAATGACATCTTCTCCATTTTCCCTTCCATGCTTTACCACTTTCTGGTGCAAAGATGCAAAAACCAGCCTCACCACCAAGTCCCATAGTTGAATTATTGTCAATATAAATGACCACCATCATCACCGCCTACTCATTTAACAACCTTGTATTTGTTGTTGGTTTGTGCTAGATGCGGCTGCTCTCTGTCCCCTGCCCCAATGAACATCTGCACTAGGCCCAAGCCTTGGACTGACTTACCTGAAGAGTGACACCATTTGTTTGGAAACTACTGTGAGTATGTTATGCCAATGAAGACTTCTTAGTTCACGTTGCATAATTAAATACAAACACACTTGTGAAAAGCAGATCAAATTTTAGGTGTCAGATGCAGCAAAGGAACCCAGCTCAGTCCTGATATGCCCGTGGTGTTTTTCAGCTTCCAGAATGGAGTGAATGCCCTGGGCATTTACTGGCCTAGTCGCTCCGCTAAGCCAGTCTGAACACACTTGGAAGAATTGTGACTGTTCTTGGTTATCTATGCCACTATCCTGAGCTATTTTCTCCACGTGTCTGCTGCATATCACTGTTGTGTCCCACTGTAGTGAATGTCATGGTAGCTTGTCATTTCCTGATCAGAGCTGTGGGCTAACTTTGCTTACCTTTGTCTACCTCTGTCTGAGCTGCATCCCAATCCAGTTACCTCCTTGCTAACCTAGGCTCCTTTTACATATCTCAGCTGTGCTCTCTGGGTATGTGGTTCTATGTAGTTTTTTTTTCTTTTCCTGTAAAGCATTTATACAGAAATACAATCCTTGGGAAGAAATGTGCAAAAATGAGTTGGGGTAGGACATGTAACACTCATGAGAAAAAAAATGGTGAACCGGGCACCAGTCGCTGTCTCACGACCTTAATCCTAGCTACTTAGGAGGCTGAGATATGAGGATTGCAATTTGAAGTCAGCCTGGGCAGGAAAGTCCATGAAACTCTGACCTCCAATTAAGCACCAGAAAAGCTGGAAGTAGAGCTGTGACTCAAGTGGTAGGGTGCTAGCCTCAAATGTAAAAGCTAAAAGACAGTGCATAGGTCCGGAGTTCAAGCCCCAAGTTTGACATGCACAAAAAAAAAAAAAAAAGTGATATAAAGGATTCACTAATCATCGCTAAAACAGACAGATAAGTATATGTTCTTTTTCCTCTAGAAAAGTAGAACATGTTTAGAAACTATACATGCAAAACACCTTAATTATACATTTTTTATTTATTTATTTATTTATTTATTTTTGGGTCTGGTCATGGGGCCTGAACTCTGGGCTTGGGTGCTATCCCTCAACTCTTCGGCTCAAGGCTAGCGCTCTACCACTTGAGCCACAGTGCCACTTCCGGCTTTTTTCTTTTTGTTTATGTGGTGCTGAAGAATCGAACCCAGGGCCTCATGCATGCAAGGCAAGTGCTCTACCACTGAGCCACCTTCCCAGCCCCTATACATTTTTTAATGAACATGTATTGTAATTGTTGTAGTCACAAGTTTTCCTATATGGTGTGAGGCAGGTCATGGATGGTGTGTTAAAGACATCTCTGTGAGTGGAAAATTCTAAACCTGGGAGACTAACATCCCTCTTGGGCTTCAGGTAGGATTGTCACATTCATAACTGTGGTTTTTTAGCCATTCTGGCATAAATTGAACCCAAAAAGATGAAGCCAGAATTCTGTTTTGTGTCACTTTTTACCTGTAATGCTTCTAGTCTCCTGGATTATAATTAATGGGGTTGATGCTTAGGTGACAGACACCTACCTGGCCAAGATAGTAGTGAGAACTGCCAGTGCTCTGCAGTCTGAATGGGATGAAAGGGAACTAGAGAGGGGAGCGAAGATTCAAAACAGAGGTTCATACCCACACAAGGAACTTCTTCACACAGCATCATGTTATTTACTCACGTGATTTGCATTATTCCTAAGGAGTCCCTTAGAAATGATCACACCCAAGCATTTCTCTTCTTCATCCGAAAATAACTATGCTGGTGCAAGTAGCCCCACCATACTAGGATACAAACTGGTTCCGAGCTTCTGAATCCTCTGAAAGGAGAGAAGCCCATACCACTCCTACTTTTCTGTGTTGCAAAGAATCCAGATCCAGATCTACAAATCAAAAGCTGATGTTTCTTGAGAATTTCCACAGCCCTTGTTTCAGCCACGGGAAATATTTTGTCTTCTCGTGGGCCCTAGGGAGTGAACAGATGGAGTTAAAAATCCTTGCAGCCTCTGCTATCCTGAAAGTCAACTTCCTTACGTGCAGAAGAGAAATAATACTAAGACCTCTTTTTTCTATAAAGAGGGGGAAATATTAGAATATGAACTGTTTGCCAAAGTATGTCCTTCCCGTGGCTTGACAAGGCTCTGGGTCCAGTCTCAAAGCTTGGGGTACGTGGAAGAGAAATATGAGATTTTAGCACACTACCTGCAAAATCACACAGTTTGTTGTCATCACTATAGGAGGTATACATAGCATCTGGCACAGTAGGGCTGAATACATGTATCAATCATCTAAAATTTACAGGGCATTTACTATGTGTCAGCCACTGTTCTTCACTAAGGATATAGTAGATTTTATTTTCTTGAAGACAAAAATGGGCACATGAAAGCTAAAAATTACTCGTTTTATCTTATTTTGTTCTTTTCCTCAAAAAGTGTATGTGAGAAGAAAGAGTGAAAGAAAGGAAAGGAAAGGAAAAGGAATAAAAAGAAAGGAAAGGTGAAGAATAGATACGTTAAATGAATCTTCTTAATACCCTTACTCCAACACCAGGCCATTTTCTGCTCTGCTGAGCAATCCAGGTGAGTTCTCAGTACTACACTGTCTGGGCTCTCACGTGACCAACTGATCAGCAAGAGATGTGAGAGGGGAAGGAAAAAGAGGTTAGGCTACTTGTTAGTTCAAATCCCCTTCTGATTGGACGAAGATCGCCCAGCCCTTTCTTTGTCCCTTCAATTTAAGTGTTTGAAAGCTGAGATTAAGAGAGCTCCAAGATTTCCAGTCCCAAGTGCTTCACTACCTCTTCAAGGTCCCTTAGGCTCATCTACACCTCAGTGTACCATCCTTTCACGAACCTCTCTTCAGTTCAAACCTTTATGTATGCCAACTGTTTCCTACTGGTACAGTGAGGGACAAATACACTATCAAGCATTCTAAATCAGCGCTGCCATGAAAGGTTTAAAAAAAAAAAAGGAGAGAATAAAATGGTTTAATCATGAAAACATTTTAAATTGATGTGATATTAGGCCAAGTCATGAAAAGAGAAATTGTAAGAAAGCATGATAGGCAAGAGCACTGCAGGTTGTTCAATGAATAGCCATCGTGTTCTGACTTGATGGGCGTCTATAGGCCAAGCGCTGCCTGCTTGACCCTCAACTTCAAGGAGCTCTTGGTATAGCCACAGCAATGACAAGCATGTCAATAGAAAGGTGTTAGAAGGAAAATGCAGTGAGATCAGAGTATTAAAGAGATTGCTTATTCTAACAGTCTTTCTACCTTTGCTACAATAACAATCCACTTGCCCTTGCCCCAAATCTAGACACTAAAAAGGTTTACTTAGATAAAGGTAATGTCATATTATATAGCTAATGGGATGAAAACCACACAAGAAGCGTTCTGAAAGGAGCTACCATTACTGAGTGCTTACTGTGTACCAGGCCCTGTGTGCTACTCGGTCACAAAGCTCATCTCATTTCTTCCTCACAACAGTCCTAGAGGATAGGTATTAGTGTTCCCCTTTGGCAGGTGAGGCTCAGAGATGCAAAATAATCTTCCTATAACACACAGCTAGGTAGTGGTGCTGAGTTCTTGTGCTTTACCCTCATTGGGGAGGTTTGTCACCACCTCCCCTTCTCCTTCCAAGATAATACAGTAGTGCCAAGCAAGGTAGGAAAATGGTTACGTTTCCAGAAAGGCTGGGGAGGCATCACTGATCTAAATTATCCGGAGCCAATGACTGAGTAATTATTTATCAAAAAGATGTTCTGAGTAATTCTTTCCTATCTAACCAAGTTGATAAGTAGAAGGCATGTTAATGTGCAGAAGGCAGGAGCCCAGTGAAGGGAGAAAATTGGGAGAAGGAGATAGAAGAGAGCACTCTCCTTTCAACAGACCCTGGAGACTGATAAGAGCTCACACGGATAAAATATTTATTTTTCCATATGTTGCAGAAAGCACTGCCATTACTGTATGTGTGCAATATGTGCAAACAAGTGTGAAATATATACATCAAATGCCACCGATCTAGTTAATTTCCATGCATTTCACATGCTTAATACCTACCATCGCCTCCATATGTTTTAATGCATATTTCTTTCCACATACAATATGGTCTGGTTAGGAAAGAGCCAACGTCTCCACAGCCTTGTTCACTGCTATGTTTCAGCCCAAAACTTGTTGTCAGGGCCAGCACAGACAGAGTTAAAAACCAGAAGGTTCTGCTGGCTAACTCAGCTGCCAGTCACCTTAAAATGCCTTTCCAGTTCTTGAAGCAGCCTTTCTCTCATAACAGAAATGTTCGCAGTGGGGAGATGAAAATGTTTTTGTTCTCTTTGGACAATTGGGAGATGTTCGGTCAGAGTGTCAGAACTGACCGTTGAAAAGCCAGTGCCTGCGGTCACACTTTTTATTTTTATTTTTTGAATGCAGAGCTCCACCAGTGTGGCGGGAGGTAGTGCACAGTGATTGGTCTGTTTCTCACTGGAAGTGTTCAGGGCACACCCAGTTTTGCTTTGCATATATTTACGAAACATCTGCCCTTTTCTTGTTAAGTCCTTCCCCCTCACCAGCTCCATTTCCCCTTTTCCCTGATTTCTTTCTTTGTTGTTGTTGGCTTATCTAACTTTTTTGGGGGGTGGGGGGGGGTGGGGAGGAGCAGCTTTCATTTTCTGGTTGAGGGGTGACTTCATTAGCGTATATAATTTTAAACAGAGTGAAAGAAAAGAGAAAGAGAGAAAGAAAAAAAGAGAGAGAGAAGGGGGTGAGAGGGAGCTGAAAAGAGACTGAGAGGCCAGAAAGAGCTTGGCAAACCAACCTTTGGCATGGTGACCAGGAAGGCTCTGGTAGGAGTTTGCCTTGGAAACACTGCCTGGAGTCTGCTGCCCTCTGAAGGCTCCAGGGAATACTGCAGGGCCACGGAGGCTCAAAGAGGCTTGTCCTCAGATGTGCCATGTTGATAGAATTCCTTTTAGACAGCCGAAAAGGTATTTTCGATTAGTAACAACAAAGCTTGATCTTTCTTCTTACTCAAAATATATGCTGCCAAACAAGGGGGGGTGTCATGGAACAGCACCTGTGTATGTCAGACACACCAGTGCTGCTTTAGTGGTTCTCAACTCCAGCAAAAAAAAAAAAAAAAGGAGTCTGAAAGGACCGTGAGAGAGGTTGAGACAGGAAATGAATTGCTTTGGAAGACAGTAAGCAATTTCGTCTGTGCAGTTCGGAATCAGCCCAGTGGTAAAAATGGTAAGCAAAGCAGTTTAAGAAAATGGGGATTGAGCCAAAAGGGTTGGTTTTCAATATATCCTATTTGTTGAGATGGTGGCAATGCCTCTGCACACTTGGTCTCCAACGGTGGCCCTTGTGGAAACAAAGGGGCAGGGCCAAGATGTCAGAAGGAGACAGTCCAAGGCAGGAAGCAAAGACACTGATAAGAACAACAGTACAACCTCTTTGTTTTCCTTTGCCTCTTTAAAAAAAAAAAAAGGTTTCAATTTAGCATGTGCATATGTCTGTACAATGCATCTTGATCAGTGTTACCCCTTCCATCATTCTTCCCCCCTTCTTTCCCATCCCTTCCCATCTTCTTATGATACTTACTTTCCATTTGCATGTAGGTATGCTATATTATGACTCTTTGCCACTCCTCTCTCCCACCATTCCTCTTCCCATTCATCTACTCCCCAACCCCTTCAGCCAAGATACATTTTAGCTTCCTGGTATTCATTTTGTTAAAAACTGTGTTAATTACTCAGAGGGGTTACACCATGGAATAACACTCCCTGTGTGCACTGGACTTTAGTCAGTTTGATCATAACAATACAGTTTCTGTGATGTTAAAATCAAAGGACATTGGTGGTTTTGCCATGGACTTATGCTTAAGAATGTCCTTCATTTCCAAACCCCACATCTGAAACTAGTGCAGGCCTTGTCTAGAAGCATTATAGTTAAACATTTTTTTCCCCTTCTGGATGATATTTCTCATTGGTGGGTTTTGACTCACTATGTACACGAATTATGAAGACTAGCCTAGTTCTACTATGTAAAATGGTACCACTCATAGTAAATGACTTTCATGAATTCAAGGAAAAAAAAGCCCGTCTAGGTAGATTTCTTTTTTGTAATATGTTTTTTATTGTAAAAATGCTGTACAGAGGGGTTACAGTTACATGAGTAAGGTAATGAGTACATTTCCTGCTGAGCATTGTTACCTCCTCCTTTGTTTTTCTCCTACCCAGTCTAGGTAGATTTCAAAGTATAAGAGACAAGAACTTAACTGGAGTTGAAACAATGACTACTCACAGCTCCATTTCATGTCACTAACTCACAGTTCTTAAATGACAGCTTTGTGTATGTTTCTGCTTCACAGTATAGACTAGACAGTAAATTCTGGGAGAACAGGAACCAGGTTTGTTTAATTCCTTAACTCATTCTGGCACATCATAGGCACATAGTAAATATTTGTAAAATGAATATATGAATAAGTAAATGATGAAAGGGAAGGAAGAAGAAAAGAATGGATGAACACAGGAAATATAAAAATAACTAAAACATTTCCTTATCCTTAGAGAGGTTACTATCTTAGAAATGGAATAAGCACATAAATAACGGTTACTGAAATAAAGTTTAGTGAATAAAATGAGATTACTAAAGAGTAATGGAGGATTTCAGGGAAAGAGATGAGGAGAAGAAATACTATCAAATATGGGGGTATCAAGACAACTATAGGATGGAGACAGGATTAGTAAAAAGAAAGGGTAAGTTTGATTTCCACGGGCAGCTATGAGAATAGGGTGTTCAATAACATGGTGGTACACAACTGTAATTCCAGCATTTGAGAGACTAAGGAAGGAAGGCTATGAGTTCCAGGAAGCCTAGGATATATAGGCAAAACTCTTATCCCAATAAAACAAAGCATATTCAAAGCAAGAAAGATAACCTGAGTAAAGGTATAGAGTCCGTATATGTAGATTCAGGACTTTCTAGGGATAGTCAAGAATTTTGAGAGTCCTATATGGCCAATATATAGAACAAACATAATAAGCTAGAGCACAGAAGAAGGAACCAACCTTGAGCGTCAGGCCAATGTGGTCATCTCAGATTTAACAATGCAAAGAAGCAAGACTAGAAGAATCACAGAGGCTTGTGTGCTAGTTAGATAATGGTCTTTCGGATAAAAAAGATGTTAAGTAATTCCATGAAATTGGAAAGGAATCACAGACGTGGAAAATAGAAGACAGGAAGAAAACAGAACTGCCAGGAATCAATGTTTAACTAGCTTGAAGGCAGAGAAAGCCTGAGGTTTCCTCCCAGCCACAGATGCAGAGATCGAAATGGGGATCCTGAAGGAAGCACAGGTCTTCCCAGCAAAGGGGAGCTGGACTTCGGAGACTTTGATCTTGAATACTTTCTTAAATGAAACCCCAGAATATCTTATCTCTGGGCATCCAGGAAGATACTCCAGGTTTGGGGGCTAATTCTGTAGTCACTCATTCAGCTATGTAGTTTGCTGTTTCTCTTATATTTCAGAAAAAAAAGATGTCTGAAAGTTTCTCTTCTATTCTAATCTTTACCATGCTATTTCTGCCTTCTGCCCTCTGAAGAAACAGATTTGATTTCACAACCTGTTGGACCAAACACACAACATACTAATCATAACACCATATTCTGCGAGGGCAGACTTAACTACCCAGTACAACAAATTATAGAACGAAATATTCTGTATAACGCGTCCAATGCCATGCTCATAGAAACAAGAGAAGCATGGAAACAAATCTACTTACAACAAATTGTGTACCACACATAATCTCCTCTCAAAAATATGCTTTCTCTGCTTACTCTCCACATAGTGAGCTAGAAAGACACAAAGTCAAGGAAACTGCAGACATGTTCAAGAACTAGTCTCTCATTTTCACTGAGGGCTAATGTATACATATTGTAAGCCCTCTTATTAATTACCATTATAAGCATATTCACCCCTGTTTGGGGTTAACAGCCTTCACCTTGGGTCATCCACAAGCCAGGCCTGCCCGTTCCCATCCAAACTGCATGTACTCCCAGTCCCAACTGTGTCAGCACATGCTGCTACTAAGCCCATGCTATCTGGATACCCATTCCCAGTCACATGCTATTTCTAGTGTCCAGTTGAAAGATGCTCCATCCTGGCTATATGCCCAATATAGGATGTTTTTCCCTGGCTACAAGCCAGCTATAGAATGTCCTGCCCTAACTGTCTGATATCTCTTGTGTCCAGCTGTGACTACAAAGATTTCCTGCTCCCAGTCCCTTCGCATGCCTTCAGTCTCCTTAATGCCATATGACTACCTCCCCTGCCTGAGAGCAGTTTGCTACTCTATTCCGAGAGAGATAGAGTCAGCTTTGGCTGACAATATATGCTTCTTTCTTCTACATAACTGTGTGTCCGTACGGTTTTCTAGGTTGGTGCTTACAACCATCGGTTGTATTGTTCTGGAGCGAGAAGCCCTGGTTGACTTAAACAGCTGAATTAATCCTATTCCTGAACCTATAGCTGAACTTCCTAGTCTTAGCCCTAAATAACAGTTCCACTCTAATTCCTTCCACTCACCTCTTCCCCTCCTGCTGAAGGAACACACCATCACCCTCCTAAACTCCAGAAAGGACAACATTAAAACACAAAGGAATTTTAAGCAGAAGCAGAGTAGAGTGGGATCACCCTCTTGAACAAGTAGGACGTAAGCAGTCTAGATCACTTTTCACTTGACCTTCCGCCATTACCTGCTCTCATCCGTACAGTTTTTACAAGTTTAGATTGTGATTTGAAGTTATGTATTGATTTGAAAAAAGAAAAAACAAAATGTTAACAGCAAGAAAGTTGAATGTTCCATAATGTGTTCTGGGAAATGAAACTTAAAGCTGGAAGGAACCGCTAAGGCCTTCTAATCTGAGACCTTTATTTTACAGATAAGGAAACTGAAGCCCAGAGAGGTGAAGTGAGGTGCCCAAGGCTACACAGCAAGTTAGAGGCACAGCTAGTACCATAGCTCAAGTCTCCTGACTCCCAGTCCAGTGCTCCTCCCATTACTCCACGGGTCCTGTCTCTAAGCTTCCTGACAAATGCTAGAACGGTAAACCTCCACTAGTATTTTTCCAGACCATGTTAAAACTCTAAAGGGGGTGGGAGGGAGGATGCTTTCTTGGATAATGTCAGCCATACGTAGCTCAAGCTGTCTAAAGTTCTGGGACAGGGTCTTTTTATACAGCCAACAGAGTCCAAATGTGGTGCTGTTTGCTTGGCCCATATGCTTTCATGTGTTCCCAGTTAGGCCATTACTGGAGGGGAAAAAAAACAAGAATCAGCTTGTTTTAAAACAAGGGACATACTGGACTCCCTCCCATCCCCCTTCAGAAAAAAAAAAAATCAAGTTATCTTTAACAGATTCTAAAAATGCCTTTTCCCAAATATGCAGTCAGTTCCTTCAAAGGGCCCTTTGTTTATTTTCAGGAAGAAACCCAAGACAGCTGAAAACCAGAAGGCATCTGAGGAGAATGAGATTACTCAGCCGGGTGGATCCAGCGCCAAGCCGGGCCTTCCCTGCCTGAACTTTGAAGCTGTTTTGTCTCCAGACCCAGCCCTCATCCACTCAACACATTCACTGACAAACTCTCACGCTCACACCGGGTCATCTGATTGTGAGTACACCAGGAAGGTGATGGTGTCTTCGCAGTGCTTAGAGTAGTAGTGCTTCTCCCCTGGGGCCTGGCTGTTTTACATTCAGAGCAAGCTGCTTCCATTTGGTCTTCTAAAGTAGCCAAAAGCACCGTGCCACCATTTTGATTCAGCCATTTTATATGTTCAAAGCGAGATTATATTTAAAAGGCAGGTAACCAGCCATTTGGCTCCAAAAGGCTGATTAATTACAAGAGCCATGTTTTCTTTCATAATTTTTCACTCAGAAAAAGAAGTCACATTGCTGCTTTCTAATTATTCTTCCTCCAAATAAAGGCACTTTCCACCACTATTAAATGAAACAACCAAGTATGGACCTCAGGCCAGTTAGACATAAGGAAACATCCATTTTGAAATTACATAACACAAGTCAGATCTGTATTAGTTATTGGAGTCTCATGTAGCTTGGCTGAATTTCTGTCTTTCCAGTTTTTAATTTATTTTGAAGTGGTTAAAGGATAGCATAAATTTACAGAAGAAAAGAGAATGGCTTCCAAGAATTCAAAAGCCACCCAGACATCACATAGCCAATAAGAAGTCAGGTTAAAAATATTTTTTAATTAAAAAAACTGCCTGAGGGCTAAATTTGGAAATGGGCAGCTTAATGTGATCGTCACTACTGAAATCACTGCTTTGCTGTTTATTTCTGCCGTCTCCTCGCAAATCTGGAAGTCACTTCCTCCATTCTATTTTAAGAAAGTTGATAAATCATGTTAGGAGATTTTTTTTTTCCTTCTGAAGGTAACCTGATACCTCAGAAACACATGTGTGTTGACAGCACCATTCTGAAAGACAATTCCTTTTAGTTTTAAGACGCCCAACAACTTCTGAGCTGATCTCCACACAGGATGTCTGGGAACTAGCACAAAGCTGGCATGTTCTTCAGAATAAGTAAGAAAAGACCAAGAAAGTTGTATTTCACAAAAAATCATACCACGTTTCTGCTTGCAGAGACAAAGGTTATTCATTAGGAAGTGAGGTTCGAAACCTCTTTTTGTTATTTTTTAAGATTCTGGGAAGGAGGCTGGAGGTGACTGGATCTAGGAGATTCCATCCACTGCTGCTTCGTCCAAGTCGTCTCTATCTGAAAAGATGAGACATAGGGGCAGGCAGGGTGTGAAGAGAACTTTTTCTACAGATGCCGGGACAGAGACTACACTCTAACTGCCATGAGAAAAGGGAAAACAAAACAAGGAGATCCAAATCTCTACAGTCTGTGTGATTTGAACAGAGTTGCAACTTTCACAGAGACATACAGGGGTCAGAAGCAGGGATTGTGTTCTCTAGTCTGTCAGCATAGTTACACCCTTAGACTTCCTTGCCTGGCCATCTCCTGCCTAATAGTAATTACAGGAAGAATCAGAAAATAGCATGGCATCAGGCCTACAGACATACGCACATGGTGCCTACATACCAGGAAGGTGGCCTGTGTCTGTGATGAAGGGTCTGGAGCTTTTGCATGCAGATCTTCATGGCTTGGCTTTCTGCCATGCCTGACGGGGTAGATTACACAGTATGGCCTTCACCCAGAAATCTCCTGTTACAGCAAAATGAATATTGCTGGATAGAAAAAAGCATTGAGTTTCATATATCGTACTTTACTATGAGCATCCTCCGGCCAGGCCTTACAAGTCTTACTAGCACACACAGTTGGAAGAACAGTGGGAGGATGCTGGAACCATAGACTCAGAGGAAGCCAGCAGAGCAGACCTCCATAGGGTGTCTGAATGCAGTTGGAAGGAGAAAGAATGGGAGGAGAAACCTAATCTCCAGCTGTTTAGAAAGTCATTTTGATTTTGCCATTAAGATGTGTAATTCTTTTCTGCTCCAACCTGTTGTTTAAATTGATTTTACATTTCTCTAAACGTATTTGGATCGTAGTTTGTCCTGATTTGAGCCTACACTTAGAAGAAAATTGTTTTTAGGAAAGATTCACAGAAATCTGTCCATTTGGAGATTGCTTGAGAGAAGACAGGAAAGAAGTTTATTTTAAGCTGTTAAAAATTTTGGATGCTCTTCTTGCATTCAAGAAGGTTTTTTGTTTTTTTTTTTACTTTTAAATGTCATTCTTACCATAGATTAATTTAAAAGCTTAATTTCTTTAAGGTAAAATATTCAGTTACTATTTAGAACTAACAGATTTGGGGCATTTAAAAATAGTGCCCTTGACTTGTTAGTCTCTTTAGCTTCAGGAACATTCCACCCCGTGTGTGTTGCCTGACTTTCACAAGTGCCTGAATTTTTATAGCACCTTTTTATTTGTCATGTATTTAGCAAAATTATTCTTAGTCATGCCTTAATGCCCATTTTCTGTCAGTCAGCGTGATTCTTCCCCATTTACAGATGAGAAAACTGAGAAAAATGGCAGCCAGTTAGATGAATGAATGACTTGTCCACAGTTAAACTCCATTAGGTACTGAGGTGTATTTATAAGCTTGCTCTCATTGTGAGCAGCCAAACTTCTCTGTGCAAAGAGATGGCATTCCTGGCTATTTATAGTGATGTTAGAAATGTGTAACTACTCATATTGGTGAATGGATCGTAAAACACACACTGGATAAATCATCCCCACAAAAAGAGAAGTCATCTCTGCTATGAACCAGCAAGGCTGTGCAAGCCACAGTGCTTTTGCATATGAAGAACTCAGGCCAAGCTTCAGAGAAAAGACCTTAAATTCTCAGTCAGCTACTTAATCTGCTGAGCCACTTCGAATTTGGCAAAAAGATCCCAGTAGTATTCAAAACAAGAACGAATAGAGTTGAGCTATGCATTCTTTTCCAAGGCAATGCTGTTAACACTGAAATGTGTGCGACTCTGCAGTATACCCACTAACACAATTTCAGCAATATTCCCCCCATTACCTCCTAGCTTGTCACCTCTACATCATTTCTCAAAATGTAATGGCAAACAAATTCAGATGATGATAATGGCAGGCATTAAGAGGAGTATGGGAAGGCAAAGGGTAGAAACCCCTAGGTGTTTGACAGAGCAGTTAACCACTGAACAGGCTGAGCACGTGCTGAGCCAAACCCTCCCTTCAAATGCTTAAGCAGGACTAAACCAAGTCAGTAGAGCAGACAAAGCTCTCCATATGAAAAACCTTTCTTGACAACTATCAAGCTGTAGCACATCACAGTCATATTCATGTGATAGACGCCACCAGAACTTGTACTTGCATATTTCTTCCATTTCTTTCATTCCCCCCAATATGGCTCCATTTGAAGGGAGCTTCTCCCTCCGGCTACTCCTTTCATCCTTGGCTGTCGATGCACCTAATCAGATACCTTTTCTTTGGGTGGAAGCAGATAATGTGTGGTTACTTACCTTCCCATGTTTTAGGCTGGACTCAGACTGTCTCGTTTTTGTGTGTGTGTGCCAAGATGCATTTACACATTAACAGTTTTTATTTATTTTTAATTTAACCTTTACACATTACCAAACTGTTGTGTGGGTGGGTTTAAGTTTAGCCTGATTCTGTTGGGAGCTGAACGCTCTCGAGGAGACTGTGGGCTCTTCCTTTTCCTCTCTTTTTTTTTTTCCAGTCCACCTTCTTTGACCTCTTCTCCTCTCCCTCCCATCCATCAACTCCTCCCTTCGCCCATCCAAGTCCCTGTGATTAAAATTTTTAGTACACTTGGCTCATTTTGAAGTTTTAAGCAATTTTTGAGAGAACAAAACAAAGAGGATTTTTTTATGGCAAACTTCATTAATGCCACATTAAGGCTGACATTTTAATTACCCCCAAGTCAGGAAATGCAAAGTTCAGGTTCCCACAGCAACAGAAACTGGCCTCTTGAGTGTGGCATCACAGCAGATTCTTTCATTCTCTGATTACACAACACCGGTCGTGGGGACATTGTTTTTCTCCACGTATATGGAAAGGAGCAGAGCTGTAATCCTTTGTTTCGTTCCTGTAACTACAGTTGAGGGTATGGGTCTTTAGCTTCCCTCCCCAAGCCATCTATACGTATTACCCTGAAACGGAAGACTATTATAGCCCTGCATGTGCACACGGACAGAATTAAAGTTGCTGTGGGAACATTAACTCTGATTTCCGGACTTCCGTGCCAGTCACATTTAAACCATAATGTTGTAATTTTTGGCATGTAATAAATGTGCATTTCATGTACACAGACAGAAAGAAGCATAAAATGTATTTTAAAGAGCAATTAATTACTAACTTTGTGATTAAAAAACATTTGGTGCATGTTCCTTCCCATTTAGCATCAGCTGCTGGTCTTAGCCAGGCCTAATAGATGACATACTGTGTCTCCTCCTGGATCTCAGATGTACTTACTGTATGTTCCTGTTCTTCTAGATAATTAATTCCCTTAGTAAAAGCTGTAGGGGGAAAACAAAATGGAAGGAATATGCAAGCATGTAAATAGGGTAAAGGACATTTTGAAGGAAGTGATTCATTTCTGCAAATAAACCTCTTAGTCCCTGATAAAGAGCCAGAAATCTGCTAAGTGGGTGTAGACAAAGGTTTCTGGCCACCTTAGAGCATCTGGTTCAGGGCCATAAGAACAACTTGAGAGCAGATTTCCCCCACTAATTCCACGCATGCCCAGTAGAGGAGAGATTTCACTCTGTGATAACTTTTTGAGGCTTCAGGCTTAAAGTTCTTTTACTAGGCAACATCTCTTTAGTTTATATTCCAAGTGCAAAGGATAAATTGTAGGAAAATTAGGTGAGAGGTAGACTTTACTAGTGAACCTCTTCTTTAGAGAGTAATATTTATTTCTTCCTTTACATTTCAAGCTGATGGTCCAATTTGTGTGAGAGAAGGAAGTGTCTCAAAATAACAATTTGAACAGGTTTGAGTGTGAAAGGAATTAGCAATACTGTATGGCACAACATTTTGCAAAGAATGTACTGTATTCAAAACTGGATGAGATTGAAATTTTACTTAAAGGTTATAGCTTAAACTCCCAAGCTAGGCCTTTTGAGGGACCACTCAATGAAGATCCCCGTTGTATTTGCTCATTCTCTGCTGTCATGCATTCCTTTTTGCTCAGTTTGGTTGCATATGGTATTTAACCTTTAAGAAAGAAACTTCAGTTTTGCAAGGCTCTGATTTGCTTTTACTTGGGCTGTCTCTATGTGTGAATGTATGTCTGTATGAGTGAAAACTGCTCAAGCAAGTTTGAAGGTCTCTTTGGCAAATTTGACTGCTTGTTCAGAAGTTTCCAATCGGAAAGCTGATTCAGTGTAAAACCTTCCAAAAACTTCCTGAGGCACCTGTTCACATGAAAAGATTGCATTTCTGTTGGAGGTGCTCAGAAGGCAGTGTTTATAACTGAAGAGCTCTGTTTGGTGTGCCAAAAAATGAAAAACATTTTGGCCCCAAAAAACTTCCATAAATGTTCAAAATGTATAATCAAACAAAAGCTTCATTTGGATTCAAATGCGTGTATCTCAGCAGATGTGTCTAAACTAACTGGAATCCCACAGGAGCAGCTGAACTGGATTTTGGTATGTCTTGATAACGAAAAGAGTTATTCTTAGACTTTGGAAGGACAAAAATGGTCCATCTGTGAAGGACCGTAATAGAGACATAGCAAAAACAGCATCCTCTGAAAGAGTTTATTTATGGAATTTAGGACAAGTTGGACCATCCTGAAAACATTTTGGGGTCACACTAATTTGCAAAAGAAATGTAGCCAAAATGGAATGGACTAACAAACACAGAGGGTTATTATCCTATGGCTTTAGATGATTAATTTTCTAGTTAAGTTCGATATCAGTTCAGCAGCATCTTTGGTGTAAGTAGGTACTCTTTTTGCCTCCTAAGTATTTCACATTCCTGACTCATCTGAGCCCTGTAAGGAATCATGTGTTTATCTTCTCATTGCTAATAGTTTCAACTGATTTTCCACCATTCCATTAACTAAGTAAACCTCTTAGCTGTTAAGTGTGGATTTCATTTTGTTAAATGATAGTCTCCTTCTTTAAATACCTTTCTGGCTCTGTTCGTTGATATACAATCTCTTTGGAATTATTTTTATTACCTTTTATATCCTCTGATTTGGAGATTTTTAGTGCTTTATCCAGATGTACATTAGAATGTTAGTTGACTTTTTTTGTTCTAATTTTCTAGAGGTTTTACTTAATGTATTTAAGGACATACTTTTTAAAACTAAATTTTAATCTACCTCTTCTTTTAGAACTAGTCCTTTTTTTTCTTTTTCTTTTTTTTTTTTTGTTGTTGTTGGTTGTGAGGGCTGAACTCTGAGCCTGGGCGCTGTCCCTCAGTTCTTCAGCTCAAGGCTAGTGCTCTACCACTAGAGCCACACTGACACTTCTGGCTTTTTCTGCTTATATGGTGCTGAGGAATTGAACTCAGGGCCTCATGCATGAGATGCAAGCACTCTACCACTGAACCAACTTCCCTGCCCTTAGAACTGGTCCTTTTTTATATAACTTACTCTTTTTCATATAACTTATTTTTTCTCTACAACACAACCTAACTGTCCCTTCCCTGGTCACTTGTGCAGTAATTTCTGGTGTTCATTCATAATTATTCATGTAATCATTTACTTAGCTATTAGTTTAGTCCTTGATGAAATATTATAAACCCCTGCTTCTGCACCAAGACCTGTTGCAGCAGAAAGAGCTCCCCGGAAAAAAAATATGAGAAAGAAATAGGCAAATGTGAAGTAGAGGAAGGGAAGGACTGAAATTCTGTGAAAAAGGAGCAGAAGCACAAAATAACATTCAAGTATAATACTGAAATCTTACACTTTGCCTCATTTTAATCACAGACAAGCTCTACTTGGGTAACATTGCCTGTTATTACAATTCAGTTGAGTTGAAAGGCTTGTCCATTTCAAAGATATTTGTTTCCATATAAATAATAGAGCATAATCCCCAATTATTTATGCATAGAACAAAAATGCCCTTCCCTTCACGCCGTCATAAAAGAAAATATTCTAAGTGATGATTTGTTGATCAACACATCTCAAAATAACTTTTCTTATGGGAAGGGCTTATTCACAGGGACACACTGTCACCTATAGTTACATATATTGGGATTCTGTCACTGATTTGGTCTCTCCAGACTTCTAGCAATCTATCCGCCTGTGCTAGCCTCTCAGATCCCTTGGTAAATCTGTTCTCACTGCCCATTGCCCCAGGTCACACCATGCCATATTGCTCTCCCTCACATTGTATGATGGGAATTAGGATTGTCCTAGTGTAATCATTAGGAAGGGTTGTTGATTTTTAGGGTTCTATATTTTATCTTGCCCTCTCATTCCTTGCAGCTTCCTCTGCTTGTGGTACGTTCCATCACGTAAAATCAGTGCTTCTCCATAGCTGTCAAGGATTTTCATATTTGATTTAAAAAGAGTTTTAACCCCTTATGCACTGTTTCCCTTGTAGGTGGGTCATTGGAGATCCATTGCGATTGTGCTTGAGGGACTTGCTTTGAGGAGAATGGCATCAGTCCACAGTCACCTAGGCTAGGTACCATAGTCAACCCCGTATTACTCAGCAGCAGAATAAGCACTTTACATTCTTTTGTTGTTGTTTTCCTTCTGCCTTGACATCCTTTGTTCTCTCTCAAGAATGCAAACCAATTTGAATTTTTCTTTTTCAGCACAGAAAGAGATTAAAGGTCACTGGGTCTAAACATATTATTGTACCAATGGAGAATCGAGGCCTAAAGAGAGCAAGTGTCAGAGTACAGAGTTCCCAGCATTGTAAGTGACCACACTTACAATGGAAGAGGACCCTTTCCTTCCTTCCACTATATGTGGTGCCTGTAGAGAACTCACATGTTCTGAACAGAATGGTGCTTTCAGTGTGAAGGACCATAGGCCTGGAGTTGTGCAGAATGGAATTTTACAAGCTGAAGCCTTGTTCAGAGACTAAAAGTCTCCTAGATATATTCCCAGACAGCTACCCTGAGGGCAAGTGATGATGCACCCCACACACCCAGAGTCCCCAGAACATGAATTCACTCACGTGGCATTAGGCGCACAGTCTGAGTACTAGTGCTACGTTGAGTTCCATGAGTACATGGAAGATTCTCTAAACATATTATTAGCCTCGGGTCTCCATTGGTACAATAATACGTTTGGAGAATCTTCAAGCTGAGTACATATCCTCAAGTCACCATTCTCTTTGAATTTTAAAAGTTTATTGCATATATTATAATCCAGTAGACAGAGAAGATTCTGATTGAGTTCTTGTGAGAGAAGAAAGACTTTCACTGGAGATCAGGCATTAGAGTAAGCTACGAGGGATTTGCACTCGGGTACAAAGTTCTAGAAGGGTTTACATAAGGACTGACATGATCAAGACTTCACTTGGGGAAGATCTTATGCAGCCACGACAGTGTAGATAGGAGGGGCAACTGGAGGAAGGAGAGAGTGGAGGAGAAATTGTTGGCAGTTTTGTTTACACTACTGGAAACATAAATGGGCTTCTTATAGGAGGAATAGGGGTGGGAGAGCCATACTCAACAAACTTTGTGAATGTGAATGGAGAGCTGTAGAGGCTGTCCAGTTATCAACAATAATACCAAAGTACCAAAAAGAGAAGTGAACATATTAGAGAAATGAATAGAGATCCATTTTGTGAAGTTCTCAGCATAAGGTACTATATTATATTTCCAGTGGAAGTGACTGAGTTACAAATAGGGTCCTTGAGCACAATAGGAGTATTTGAAATTAGGAAACACATTGGGCAAGAGGTCATACTTCATGCCACAAATGCCAGAATAAACTTCAAAGAAGACTTTGTTGAGAAAGAAAGGGATAAAAAGAACTTGGAGATGTTTACATTGAATGATAAGAAAAAGAACAAAGAATCTTCAAAGGAGAGAAAGAAAAGAAGATCTGAGAGATAGAAGCAAAACCTGGAGAGGAAGAAGAGATCATCAGGGAGGGAAAGGGGCAGCAATGTCAGAGCTACAGACACCAAGGAGGAGAGAACTGGGGAAAGGTCACCTTGAGCCTGTGGGATTAGTAGATTCCTAGTGCCTGTCATGAAAGTGGAATCAGGTGTCACACATATACACATATACCCTGCATAGAAGTTCAGAGTAAACAGGATGAGCAGGAGGGCAACGATTGCAAACTGCTTTTTAAAAAAACTGGAATGATTTAAAAAGCAATGAGTAACTCAAAAGTGGAGTAATATTCTTATGTGCAGGAGTCACAAGCCCATCTAGAAATTGAGGAATGAGAAAATTGTGTTAGGAGAGAGTCTACATTAAATAAGCAATGTGAGAGAGATTTAGATCTCTCATTTCATAAGGTAATGAGGATGTACATGTTGAAGAAATGTAAGACACTGCTCGCTCAGCCCAATGACTCAGTAACTTCTGTAGTTCTTTCTCTACTTCTCAATTTTACTTTTTCTTTTCCTTCTAGCTCATCACAACTAATATTTTATAAAATTTCCTTTGGATAGCCTCACAAAATATTTATTGTCTTCAGTAATCTCTGACAAATAAGCAGAGGACAGATGTAATCAAACTTTCAAGCAGTTTTTTTGTTTGTTTGGTTTTTTTGCTTTTTGGGGGTTTTTGTTGGTCACGGGGCCTGAACTCTGGGCCTGGGCACTGTCCCTCAGCTCTTCAGCTCAAGGCTAGCACTCTACCACTTGAGCAACAGTGCCACTTTCAGCTTTTTCTGCTTATGTGGTGCCGAGGAATTGAATCCAGGGCCTCATGCATGCAAGGCAAGCGCTCTACCACTGAGCCACCTTCCCAGCCCTCAAGCAGGTTTTAAAACAAGTAATTCAGAGGACAGACCTTTTTAAAACTCTACTTTTCTGAATTTTTTTTTTAATTTACAGGCACAATTCAAGGAACTTTGTAGTCACTAATTACAAATGTACATGTGGCTCTCCTGTCCTCCTTCATCACAGAACATCTTCAAGTTCATTATGTGGGGTAGCAGTGTTCAACTTGTTTACTTGGACTATGTTACTTTCTCTCATGGTTAAAGACATTCCAAAAGCCAGGGCTATCTGGCCCCACAGAATCTGATACTACTTCTACTTCGGGACTGTGACCTGGAACCAACTAAATCAAATGATACTTTGCTCTACTATTAAATTACATATAAAAGTGAATAGAGAAGTTATTTTATCAGTACTGGGAATTACATAAACAACCAGATGGAAGAGTTTTGAACATTCCTTATAATTTCACAGGGCAGAATGAATTCATAGTTGAGGCCAGATTGACCTTACGAAGTCTTTCCTTTCCTCTCTAATTCTAAAAAGTAGTCCCCTCTTACTCATTTATCCTTCTGGTTTCAGTAGGGCTCATGTTATCACCTTATACCAACATGTCACACACATACACACTGTTAAGCCAGGGAATTCTTAAAGAAAATATTATATGGCATATAGAAAACTACATAATTTTAAGAATTTCAAGAGGTGACCACTATATTAGCTTTAGAAGTCATTTTTTTAGGTGTAATAATTTCCTTTCCTGTATAACCACTTAATGTCCTTACCTCAACTCCTGACCACTATTTGCCTATAAAGGAGAAAGATGCCTATGCCAATATACTTAAGCTACAAAGTATAATTCTAAATGAGTGTCATGGAAAAAAAAGATACATACAGATTCTAAACTTAAACCTCTAAGCTTAAGAGAAAAGAATGTCTTTTTATTAGAAGAAAAGGTCTGAGGTTTTTATATGTAAGTCAGGATGGTTCTTCTGATTTAAAGAATCTCTCAGTGGTAGAGTGCTTACCTTGCATGCATGAGGCCCTGGGTTCGATTCCTCAGCCCCACATAAGCAAAAAGAAAAAAGCCGGAAGTAGCGCTGTGGCTCAAGTGGTAGAGCGCTAGCCTTGAGCTGAAGAGCTGAGGGGCAGCACGCAGGCCCAGAGTTCAGGCCCCATGACCAGACCCCCCCCCAAAAAAAAGAATCTCTCAGAATTACCTTACTCATGTAACTGTAATCCCTCTGTATAGTATTTTTATAATAAAAAAATATTAAAAAAAGAAAAAAGAAACCTTCAGAAATCAAGCCTAATTTATCTTAAAGGTCCCAGAGAGCTCACTAGATGCTGGGACTCCTGATTTGGCCTGAAGAATCCCAGTATAAGATGCTTCCCCAGGAAGCAGATCTGCTTAGGAGTACTTCCTGGGGATGATACAGGCAGAGGTTTTAGGCAGGGATATCCCTGCCATGATCTGCAGTTCAGAGTTACCTCCGGACCTAGAGGCCTTCAACCCCACTTGTACTGTGACCCTGCCTCCCTCTCAGAGTCTGTGAGCCTCCTGAGAATATACACACACGTATTCATGACTAAGTGTTGATCTGGGACACAGGTTTAAATCTTTCATTAGATTGAGGTCAGAGAATTAAAAGAAGGAAAGAGCAGCATCCCCAAGGAATATCCCAATCAGATCTGCATCCTCAAACCCAGCTTCTAACAGTAAACTAAGAAGCAAGGACAAGAGGTCCCATGTGAAAATCCACATGCAGCACAATTCCTACTACCCTTTCAGGCCCTTTAATCTTCTTGCAGGTCAGGTGCAGGTATGATAATACCAGGCTATTTCCTGAGCATGCTGATAATAGGCTAAGATTTGGACCATATGTTTTTTAGAAAATGTTTTCTCACCCCATGGTCCAGTTGTTTGCTCTTTTAAAAAACGAACTTTAGCCTCTGAATGCCTTTTACATGCTTTTAATTGCGTCCCTCTGCTTTCATTTCCTCAAATACATTATGAGAATAAAAATAGTATCTCTCTCAGGGTTATTATAAAGATTAGATAGAATGCTGTACATAAAGCCCCTAAAACAGCAGCAGATAAGCAGTCAGTACTCAGTGTCTTCAAGAATGAGCATGAAGTCAATGGGGACTAAACTTGATGTAATATAGGTGATGATTGTGACAGGTGTCCCTCCTCCCCATCAATAATGACTGAGACTGAAAAATCTCAGATCTTCAGGAGAATGTGTAGTACAGTTACTGTCTTCACTTCAGAAAAGGACAGTGCTCCTCTTGTCATTTTTGTGCAGACATGGGTAGACAGAAGATTGTGCATTAGTTTTTCTCCTTCTTTCATCCCTGGACTTCTCTTGGTTTTTCTAAAAACAAAAGAAAACTAATAGTAAGTGTCCAATCCGTATCAAATACCCTGTCATAGCATTCTTTCAAAACACCTCATTTTGTTGATAAGGAAATTGGGTATCAAAGAAGTTTTTAAAACCTTTCATAATGTTTTATTCTTGGTATAGGGAATCTTGAGTATTATGAATAGTATGGCATTCTATGATAGCATTAACTGACTATATTCCTTTTTGTCCTCAAGTGCATTCTTATTAGTACGAGCTCTCAAATATTAGGGAAGGGAATGGATTTGTGTGTTCTGTCATCTGAGAAGATGTCAGATCCATGCATACCCCCATAGACAGCCTTAGGTATCCTTTTGCTGTGGATCAAATACACAAAGAAGGTAAAAAAAAAAATCAGTCCTTAGAACAAGCAAACCACTGTGCTGCTTCATCGAAGAGCTCTTTCCAAAGAGAAATACTTACAAGTAAAACTGCACTTTTTATCCTTTTGAAAGACAGTCTGACTGATGGCTTCAGAGTATTTTGAAATAATTTGAAATAGAGGTGCAGTTGGAAGGGTAAATGTGTCTCACAGCAGAGGAGGATTACTCTTAATCGTCTGACTCACTTACCTTCTTCCATTCTGAAGCCGTTTTCAGTCATTGAGGGGAAAATGCAATCTTAAGAAATTCAGTGAGACTTGTTGACTCTTCTGTCCCTCGTGAGTCTCGCCTGTCCCACGGTGCTCATAGAGTTTTTGCAGTATGTGAAGATAATGTTGGACATTTGCTTCTCTTCACTCCTGACCACTTTTGTTGCTGAGCATAAAATTCCAAAGATGCAGGAGTAGGGAACCTGATCTGCAAGTCTCCCCATAATAACTGCAGATCCAAAGCCAAACTAGATTGTGCATAAGTCTGTATAAATCCCAAGTCAGAGCTTTAAAATGATAACGTACTGAGTCATGATTTCTGCATCTCATATGCAGCATGCCTTAAATCACATGTTGATGGCTAATCAGCAGAATCCAAAGACGCAAATTAGATGGTACAATATTTACAGAGAAAATATATGTGTAGCTTGAAAAGTAACGATCGCCACGGTTACAGCCCCACTCCCACCCCCCCAAAAGTAGTAGCTGTCGCATTCTGAACTCTTCTAGCCAAAAATGGAATTAATATCACAGTAGAGAGGTTTCAGAAAGAACTTGTTAGTTAAAGAAATCTGGGTCTTCAGTAAAGATGTTTGGGCAAAATTCAGGAGCAAGACAAGGTAAGGTGAATTACTCCTGTTCCTCAAATAACATTCAGGCATTTGTTTGTTTGTTTGTTTTTCAGTGCTGGGAGTAGAACTCAGAGACTGAGTTTTGCATGCTAGGCAAATCCTCTACCACTAAGCAACATCCTCAGCCCTAGATGAATTGTTGCTAGGTGCTCATCTAGGGCCAAGAAGAATTCCTGTGTGTAGTAATCCAGTCTTGCCCACACCTTTAGTACCCAGCCAAGGGCTCAGCCACAGGAGGTGCTCAGCCAGTGTTTGTGGAATGAAATAGATGTGGTAGGGAGAACTGAGGAAAAGTGCATTTGTGAGCATTTTGCCTATTTTGTCACTGCTTTCTTACCTGAATATTTCATAACAAAGTGCATCACAGATACTCTCCGGTTTGCATGCTGGAGAAACAGAAGAGCTTTCTGTTGAATGTAGCTTGTTACTTGTCTTGATTCTAATAGCAATATGGCAGGGTTAAGGTCAACTTTGTAGTATAATCTGGTGCCTGTTTTTGATAGATATCATGGAAATAGTTCTTTACAAGATGTGCCAACAGATGATTAGGTGACAGCTCTAGCAAACCTTACTATGAGAAAAAGGAAAGGTTTTCCCACTCCTGCCTCTCGTTACTGCAACATTCGTGCAGCCCCACCCCTTCTCCCCTCATTCATTTCCCCCTTCCCAGGTCTTAACTTTGTCTAGGGAATACAGCATATGACTGTCAGTCTAGCAAGGAGACAGTTCTTGAGAAATCCATCCCCTCCACACACAAGGCTCCCAAGCTCTTCCCATGGGAATGGCATGATTTGATCAACAGCAGGCAGAGCTGGCCCAGGGAAATAAGAGCTTGGCATAGAATCTTAGTGCCCTCCTGCTAGAAGGGCCCTCAAGAGAATTGCTTCATGCCCACCCTCCCTCAGCTGGCTGGACAGTAGAAGGATGTGTAGGAAAACAAATTCCTGGCTGAATGAATAGAAGATTAAATGAATGAGAGATGAGTTCACTCCTCCAGAAGTCCCCGCCATCCCACTTGAATAGCAAGGCTAACTTTGAAGCCACTCTGTTCTCCATGGCACGATTTTGTATATACTCGGCTTTGGAATATGGTCGCCATCTGCTGTCAGTGCACAAGACCAAGGAATTATTGGGGTGGATAGGAGGAGGCTGAGAAGGAAGAAAGGAGACACTTAAAATGAGCTAATGATCTCCTTTGTGTTGGAGTCTAGGTTTCTGAACATCAGTTCTGTACTTCAAGAACAAAACACCAGTGTATCTTAGACCACACCAGGCGCCGGCACATCAGATAAGGCCTGTGCTATGCTGTGTTCAGCCACCCAGCCTCAAGAAGTTCTGAAAGTGAAATTCGAGAAGCAAACCAAGGAAGCTGAAAAGAGAAAAAGGCTTAGGGTAAAATAGAATCAGAAGGGCTCTGCAGATAGGTGTCTTCAGGATTCAAGGGTTTAAAAATGAATCTACTAATAATAGAGTTGAAAGATTATAAATCCAAGGAATGTAAGGGTCTGTAGAAGAAATGAGACATTTCTTCATATACTCCAAAGGCATTGCACTCTTTTGGTGCAATCTCAGAGTGGAAGCAGCCTGTCTTCTGGGATTATTGTACATTTAACCTTTCCTTAGGAAGTATAGATTGCTGCACTAGAGACAGAGGTGGCTGATCCTTTAAAAAAAAAAAAAAAAAAAAGCCTGCAAAGCAAAACTAAGTAAAAAGAACACAGAATCTCTGAAAAGTAGTGAGTAGCTCATGGAATGTACTGAATTTCCTTATGCTATCTGTACAAATTCTTTGTTATGGCTACAGAATCATGTTGATAATTTATATGGCAAGCCAGAGAATAATAATTAAGCTGGGATATGTGTGTGTGTGTGTGCGCATGTGTGTGTGTGTGTGCGCGTATGTGTGTGAGGGGGAGATAAAACTTACTCCAGTGAAGTTTAATTTGGGGACAGATTAGCTAGTAGCCTAAGTGTAACACTTGAAAGCAAGTACTAGTATATATTCAATCGTAGTTCTGTATGTGGAGTTTGAAAAATAAGCAAGGAGAAGATGCAGAACTCCTTTTTGCCATGCAAGAAAAGAATCCTATCAGAGATGAATATAACTATAAATTTCAAGACAACAACAGTTCTAGAAAGGCAGGAAATTATTTTATGGAGCCCAAAGTAATTGCTGCATTTGTCACACTTGGTTCCTTGGAATGATCAAACCAGTAAATATTTGTTGGCTGGGGAGCCCTGGCTTGACTCCTTTCTCCCATCAGGCACAAGTCATATGCAGCTGCGACTCGACCACAATTAGAGTATTAGTAATGCCTAAAGCTATCGCATGTGCGGTTTCTCCTCCTAGGAACCCTATGTGCCTCCTTACTCTGCTTTGTTTGTCCTTATGCCATTCCTGGGAAGCATAAACATCTTCATTTTATAGGAGGATAACTGTTTCACAAAGGAATTACTTACTTCTTTGTCTTTCAATGTGAAGTGATTGATAATCACTGTATTCACCCTGCTCATTGTACTGTTTTCATATTATTTTTGGTTTCCCAGGCAAACGACATATTTTATCTTTCTCATTATTATTTTTAATTAGTTTTCAGGAAAGTTGAGATAAAAACAGAATCTAACAAATATCCCATGGAGATCGTTGGTGTTCTCTTTTCTTTCAAGAACAAATTAAGACCTTCTCTGCTCCTCTCTGCTGGCTGTCTCTGCAGATAGTCAAAATCCCATGCCAGTTTCCAGATGAATAAGGGTTCATTCAAATAGCTAGATCACAGTCCCCTCTATTGAAGAAATCACCTTTTAATTCATGTCTGGACCACAAATAATTTACTTCTGGGTAAAAACTTTTGAAGGTTTAACACAAGATTTTTAAACAGTGTTAATATACAATCTAGTATGAGTTTAATAAGGTCTTTACACTTCATATATGAAAGACCAAAGAGAAAACTAGTGGCTTTTATTCTCTCTGGTGACCTGCACTAAATATTACATATTTACTTTGTAAATGAGGACACCCAGTGGCCACCAAGTGAAAATATTCTAAACACTTCCTGACACTGTTAACACAAACATAAATACCAGTTATCAGCGCAGATCGATGTCTGCATAACATCTGTCACCAAGTAGGGCAAGAGTGATAGATCCTTAGCCTGATCGTTTCCATTATCACATCGCAGACGGGTGAGGTCTTCCTGCTTTTGATTACAAAGTATTAACTCAGCTTTGGGTTCCACTGAATTCTGAGCTAAAAGAGGGACCAGTGAGTTGTTTCTTAGAAGAAATGGAATCAGCAAGATTGAGACAATACAGTATATATCAGAAATCATAAATGGATTGTGGAGCCTGTGGGGCATTCAGCATAAAATACACCAATTACCTTTGACAATACATGAATATTGAAAACAGGATGGTAGCTGTTAACTAATAACAGGAAGTAGAGTTAAATAGGACAGAAGGAACAGTCCTACACTGACCTCCATGCACTAGAATGATCTCTTGACTACAGCATGTAAATACTCTTTAGAGAAAATGCACCCTCACTGAATGCGAGGATCATTCAGTCTGCAAAGTGAATAGAGAGAGTCAGAACTCACTCATCCTGCCAGGTTTTGGCAGAGACCCAAGTTGAATATACTTGTAATTATAGTTAAAAACAGATAAGATGTTAGTCTTCAGGAGGCTTAGAGTTTTGACTGTAGTTTTCAGGAGCTTTTTATAAGGATAAGCACAAGTAGAAAAAAAAATAGATTCACATATACTGCTAAGAACTAAATTATGTTGCATGTGTGTAGTAAGTTCAGATTTATTTGCCATTTAGGTACCAGAAACATTTCCTTATTTTTTCTAAAGAACCTCAAACCTGAAACCTCTGTCACCAAGTTAGCAAGAAGTAGAATCACCTGTAAGGATTCCATTCCACTCAGTATATTTTGTTTTACAAGACTCACTGAAATCTAGGGATGGGTCAGGTCCTTGATGGTCTCCATCCCTACAGAGATGCGCTGAGCCTGGCCTTAAGGCTTCCAGGCATTGCTGCATTCACTAGGATTGGAGTGGTTCTTCGTTGTGAGCCTGAGCCCCAGACAATCCGGATTTCTTACAGGAAGGTGACTTTTCATATTGGTCTCTACAAGTAATACTCTAAGATGGGTTCTGTGCAGGTAGAGACATGTGAGTCTTTCCAAGTTTTGTTCAGGTTGGTTTGATTTGATTTTTGTTGCAGAGACAGCATCTTGCTACGTAGTTGATGCTAACCTCTAACTCACAATCCTCCTGCCTCATTCTCTTGAGCACTAGGATTACAGGTATGTGTTGCCATACTTGGCTTGTTTCCACACTTTTAAGAAAGTTGACAGTTTTTCTTCCTTGAAATGTCATTTTATTGTAACCCCGAAGCATTAGCTTCCTCGTACATGTCCCAGAAAGGGCTCAAATTAGTTCCTTTTAGAAAACTTTCTTTGGTGGCTTAAGGAGTTCTAAAACCATAACTCCTTTAAACAAGGCCTTCTATAACTGTATGAAGACTTTCCATTTCTTATCTTCAGGTATAGGAAGAGGGAGATTATCTTATTAAACTTTCTTGATTCCATGGAAACAAACAAGAAAATGAATGTTTCCATTCATTTCTTTGCCAACCAATGGGAACTAAAAAACAAAACAAAACAAAAAAAACACAGAAAATTTAGTTTGGACTCTAGAAATCACAGAGAGAGAAGAATTTTGAATACATTTCATGGGGAGTACATAGATTTGATGCATAGAGAAAGCACAATAGTTTTAGAAATGTAGACAAATTCAGCAGAAGCAGGAAAGTGAATGTAGAGCTGGGGTATGTAGCTCAAGTAGTAGAATAGTTATACAAGGCCCTGGACTTCAGCCAACTTTCTCACATAAGAGAAAAAAAGTGTAAAGAATTAATGTAAAACATGTAGGATAATGCAAAATGACCAATTTTTTTACATCAATTCAAAGATTTTACCTTGGGGAAAACTAAAAGTCAAATCAAACCAATTCAATGAAATCCCATACTAAAAATACTGAGAGCTCAATGCTTTTTTTTCTCTCTAGTTTATAAATAATACTAGCACCATTATGAGATAAGCATTCTTTACATATTTACCAGTGCCTTGTAAGGCTTTGAGCCTTAGAAAACTTGTTTGGAATAATCTTCATCTCAACATAAGCCAGAAAGAAACTTAACATCTTTTTAAAAGACTTTCTGTGCCTGATTTCTAAAATGAATTGCCCTAGGTGGTAGATGAGTTCCAGTCATTTTCTTCAAGTGAACCACACAGTTCATCCCTATGCTTCCAGTTTAACCACTCATCCAGCAAAATAGATTTACCATTTCCTGGGCTTTTCCTATTGCTTGAGGTAGAAGGCCTTCACCCCTCTACTAAACAATCTATCATGGTACAAGTCCACACCTTGCTGTAGGGAACTCTTCAGCCCAGTCCTACCAATTGTCATGTTGGAAGCAATTTCTTATTCTCAGGAGGACCCAAACAAAAGAACATTTCAATATGAATCATAAAACATGTGTTAAATGCAGTTTCAGAATAACACTGCAACACAGGATGAAAGAAAGTTCTGTAATCATAAAGCTCCACAATAATTTTAACCACAAAACTTGGTTTTGTGGAATCTGTGGAATCTGTTTTTTCACTTATTGAAGTCCACAGAAAAGTTTTCTCAAAAAAAAGTCTTACCTAACTGTAACTCATCACCAATTATAATACACCAAAGGAGTATTATTCCTGCGAGTCAAACTAGATTGTTAGACTTACTCTAACTAAAATTTGGTTTTCCTATATAATAAGTTTGTGACAATAGAAACACCAAAAAGGGAGAATACTAGTAAGAAGTTGCTATCTTTTATATAATAACTTTTTAGGCTCCTAATTTATTTTCTAGAAAAATAAAGTACTTATTAACTATACATTCAGGTATATAAATCCCTCTTTAAGAGCTATCCAAAACCAAGTTCAAGCTACCTAACTGTGAATTTAAGTAGATCCTTTTGTTCATTTTTGTATCCCACCCACGGATGCAGCATCTCTGTATTTTTGTTCTCCAGATTTAGTGAACAAAGAAAAAGGTTACAATAGGGCAGCCGCCAAATTTGTAAGGAAAGAGCTTTAGAAGAAAAAGAAAAGAAAAAAAGAAAGACACTCCTAAAAGGTGTCTCAAAAGGTTTACAATGTAAGAGGATTTGAAGGCATCAACTTTGGACTTCAACTTTCTCCTTAGTCCCAGCAGGTCCTCTCTCATCAAGAAGCCATTTCATTTCAACTGTGGAATAAGGGCATAGGTACCTTTAGAATGTTGTCTGGAATTTTCTTTCTATGCTATTGTTCACAGAGTTAAATCTTTCATAAGCTACACTGTAAGAGAATGAGTTTCAATGTTTTATTCACTGGAATCAAATACTCAAAGCACAGGAATTCATAAAGCATGTGGTACTAGTTCATTTTAGATGTCAATTTGACTGGATGAAGGATTACCTAGAAACCCAAAGGAGCATTGTTTGATGGTGTTTCTAGAGGAGGTTAGCAGGCGAGTCTGAATGGAGCAAGTGGCAAAGAGTAGGCACCATTTAATAAGTTGGTAATCCAAAGAGTACAAGTAGGGAAGGCAAATTGTCCTCTCTACCTAAGAAAGGTAGGAAAGGGTCATCTCCTGCCTTGACATCAGAACTCCAAGCTTACTGGCATTTGGATTCCAGGCAGCCACTTACTTGAGTTACTCAGGCTAAAACTGAAAGTCACACTAGAGGCCTCCGTGGTGCTGAGGCCTTCAGACCTGGACTCAGATATGCCTGCAGGCAACCTATCATAGGACTCCACTGATAACCTTTCAAGCAAATTCCCTTAATAAATCTTCTCTCATGTATCCATGTACACATCCTAATCCTAACTATACAGATTTTGGTACCTACAATGATTCTAAAGAATTAGGATTTTGAGGATCACTTTCCTTAATTAGTTTTGAATTTTCTAGAATTAGCTCTTTAATCTGGTTAAACCTATAAATGCTAAGCACTCTGTGCCAATGGTCCACAGCATAAAATGATTTTAGAGATACATAGAGAAATACTTGATATGCCCTGTCTACCACTTATAAGATGAAAGGAATTTAGTGATTTAGTGACTTCATATGGTGTGCTTTCAAACCCTTGGGGGAAAGAAAGAAAGAGAGAAAGAAAGAGAAAGAGAGAGAAGAGAAAAAGAAATGTTGGTCAATTGCTTTTATGATAATAGACAAAATGACAAAAGAAAACAATGGACTCAAGAAATCATATTTCTTGGCTCTAGCTTCATATAACTCAAGTCTGAATTTTCTTTTTTAGCCATAAGACTGAAATTGATTTAAAAGAAAAGAAAACGAAACAAAACACTAACAAGCCCTCTACATGTGATTGGTTGAATCATAACAAAGGTTGAATTTTCAGCCTTTGTGGGTATCTATTGTTAAAGTGAGGACATTGAGAAAGAACAGATCCTGTTGTTTTTTGGTTTTCGGTTTGTTTTTTTTTTTAATTAAAAAAAACCAAAAACCTCTAATGAGACAGGGGCATTAAGTTCCTTAAGCTCCTTTACAAAGGAGACTTTTGATCAGAGGAATGATCTCCCCCTCAAAAACAAAACAAACAAACAAACAAACAAAGCTTGCTTTCCCTTCCCTTATTCCTACAGCAAAGGTGTCTCACCACCCCTCCCACCACTGCTATAACATCCCTACCTGCAGTTGCCCCACCCACAGTGGTTTGGGACTTTTACACTCTGAGGGAAATGGCTGCTTTCGCTGCCCCAGGAAACAATAATGGCCTCTCCTGCCTGGCAAGGTAATTCTGATTCTCCTCAGGACTCACTCTTACTGGTTTCCAGACCTATAACTGAACTCAAGCCCCAACAGGACTCTAAAAGTAAGGAACAAAGTTCGACTCCTGAGGAGGTACACTGCATTTAAGAATTCAATAAAACTACTTGAGTTTGCTAATTTATGCAGGCTAAAATGTGGGGTCATGTATGAGAGAGAATATTAAGGACTTGGGATAATATTTAAAGGATCAGCTTGAATTTATTTATTTTTCTTTTTTAATTATCATGTTGTTGTTTGTGTTGAGGATCAGCACCCAGATATTTTGACTTATACATAACCTCCCAGCTTCAAATTTTGAGACACATCTTCCTCAAGAAGATATCAAATTTCAATATGTTCGAATGTGCCACCATCAACGATTTGAAAGATGTGAATATGGCAATTCCTCCTCCAAAATCCCATTCAACTTTGTTCTAGAGAGTAATAGTTGATTAACAAAAGTGTAAGTCAGTGGTGATTCCAGTTGCAATTACTACATTAGATGTAGCTTAATTACTTGAGCAAATTAACACACCATCTGGTACTTGGTGTGCTATGGGTCAGGCCAATACCTTTTTCTCCATACTTTTCTGTATACCTTCCAAAGCATTTGTGTGTTCATTTTTCAGTGGACAAGACCTACCTCAGGAATATCAACTCATAACCCTGTACAATAATTCAGTGCACAAACATGTTGATCACCGTCATTTTCTAGCAAGATATGACACTAGATGATTATATGATGACCAAAAGCTAGTGAGCATGAATTAGCAACTACCCATTGCAAAACGTTTTTGTATCAGAGGATGAGAAATAAATCTAACTAAAATTCAACTGTCTTTCTCAGTGAAGTTCCTAGGATGATTGTGGTATAGAGCAGGTCAAGATATCTCTTCTAAGGTGAAGGTAAAATTGTTGTGCCTGTCATCTCCTACAAACAGGAAAGAAGCACATTGCCTAAAAGTGCCTCCTTGGATTTTGCCTAGTGAGCAGAAAACTCTAATCCAGTCTGGATTTCATAGGAAGGCTCTGTTTCAAAATATCAAAAAATAAAGAGAGAGGGGGTGGGAAGGAATAAGGAGAGGGAGGGAAGGAAGGAAGGAAGGAAGGAAGGAAGGAAGGAAGGAAGGAAGGAAGGAAGGGCAGGAGGGAGGGAAGATATCAGAAGCACTGCAGACAGAACTTTCAAATGAACTCTATTTTGTTGGTGAAATTAGAAATATGTATTAAATTTGTACTTATGTTTTATTTCAATTACACAACAATAACTAGTTTTAATGGTCCAAAAATGTTAAAAGGTTTTTCCTAATTCTTATATTAACTGTCAAAAAGGAATATTCTCTGATTAAAAAAAACAGATTCAAACAAACTTGTGAAATAATAATTAGCTTCAACAGTTGGAACCTACTCGGCTCTGCCCTGCTCCTCCAGAGTCAGCTAGTATTAGGTTTTATTGTCTATACTTCTTTTCCTTTCAACCTTTTGTTCTTCTCTTCTGAAAATTAACTTTTATTACTTTGTTGAAAAAAGTTTACCTTTTCATATAAAATAAGTTCAGGTAAATGGAAAATATAAGATCAACAAATTTGATACATCAGATGCAATCATGAAACTGTGTCTGTTAAAAGAACTTGATTAAAGGAAAGACACTTTAATCTCAACCTAATCCAGGGGTCTGAATTTGGTGAGAACACAGACCTTTCTTAGATTTTAATGAAAGCCACTGACTTCACTGCTGTGAAAGTGTAAACTCATCCTTTCATCAAAAAAGTAGTCTGAGGTTTTCCATTTGCATACGTGATTTCTTCAGCGTTCCCAGCCACCTAAAGTCAACAAATAAAATTAAAAACGTTTAAATACTTACAGTCTTCTCTAGAGATGTTCCAGGAGTAAATGGAAAATCAAGTGATTTTTTAAAATTATATTTTCTTATCTTTAAGTAAGTTGTACAAAAGAGTTACCATTCAACAAATCATTTTATAAGGGCAATGTATCCATCGATGTCACCCCCTCCATCGTTCTTCCCCATTCTTCCTAGCCTAATCCTCCACGAAGTTATATCCAACTACAGCTTTAATTTGTAAGTCAAATGGTGTTATAATTTAAACAATTCTAATAACTTTGTCTAGCTCATGTAATAAGCATTGACTACAAAAGCTTATGCAGGCAGTTTCCAACTTTCATAGGTAGGACATTCCTGGAAATATATTTGAAAGATCTCTAAAAGTTTAATAATTCATTGATGTTTTTTGAAGAACTCTATCAAAGCCTAAAAATTGTTCTGTCATTCCAGAATGTTCCTGAATACTAGGTCCAGACATTCTGAAAGATAGAAGAGAACCCGTGTGTTAGTTTTTCATTGTTGTGACAAATACCTAAGAGAAATCACTTAACAAGAAGAAAAATAGCCAGGCACCGGTAACTTGTACCTGTAATCCTAGCTACTCAGGAGACTGAGATCTGAGGACCGTGGTTCAAAGCCAGCCCATGCAAGAAAGTTCATGAAACTCTTATTCCCAATTAAACACCAAAAGATCAGGCAGTAGAGCTGTAACTCCAGCTATAGATCAGCAGCCTTGAACAAAAGAAGCTCAAGGACAGTGCCTAGGCCCAAGGCTGGGCCCAAAAGAAAACCTATTTGGCTGCCAGTTTGAGGTTCCAATCCATGCTCAGCCATATCTGTTGTTTGTAGGCCATTAGTGAGGCAGAACATCATGGAAGGATGTGGCAGAGCAAAGCTACTCACCTCATGTCAGACAAGAAGCAGAGAGAGAGAGAGAGAGAGAGAGAGAGAGTGGAGTGTGAAAGAGAGAAAAAGGAAGGAGAGAGAGGAGAAAGGAGAGGGAGGGAGGGAAAGCCAAGATACCCTTTCTAACTATGTCTCATCTCCAGAAGTTTCCATCACCTCCCAATATTGCCATCAAATTATAAATCCATTAGATCCATCAGTAGTTCAGTCCACTCCTTAGGTCATAGCCCCTTTAATCTAGTTTCCTCTCAATCAATGGAACCACCATTTTGAGACCAATCATTGAATATATAAGCCTCAGTGGATAATACTTCATATCCAAATATTAATAACATTCATTGGGAGATGGCCCAAAGAATCTCTGCTTTCACCCAAAAATGAGTTAAATAAAACTGCACCAATCTTCTTTTCATAGGCCGATGTGTTCCCACTGCTGGGATAATGATGACTGAGTATGCTAGGTGTATAAGAGCCAGAGCAGATGAAAGTATTACTCTGCCTGATGTCTTCCATTTGCCCTCTTCCAGTACAGATGGCTCAGCAAAGCCCCTTTATTGGATAGGTGAAATATATCCAGCAGAGATCTTGTTCCCGCCAGGAGACTTGGGGAAGCAATGAGACGGAGTTACCAACACACATACCTGCAAGCAGCACCAACATGAAATACCTAAAAATCATGATTAACCTTCGATCTGTGGGACGATGAACCTCAGCACACTATAGGTATCAAAATACAGGAGTGAAAAGAGCCATGATGTGCGAGGCTGGGCTGTAGAGGCCTGGCACCCCAAGCCCTATGTCATGTGCTGACCCACTTACTTCCTCTGAGCCAGATGCCCCAGATTGAAAGCTCTAGGGCTTTTCGGCCCTGCCATTTGATTTAGACCTGTTGATTTGACCGAAATTCATACTGATTTTAATTTGAGAACTGGTGTTTTCCTCTCAAGTCACAGAGACTACAACTTCCCATCCCCCCCCTTTGCAATACCCTATCCTTGCACTCTTCTCATTTTATATATCCTTTTGCTCTTCTGTCTGAGAAAGGACGGGATTTCACACCTAATTAAAAGAGATTGTGTTGCCTGCTGTTTCCTTTCTTGTTCATTTTCTCTTATGCACAGGCAGCTTTTTATTCTCATGCTAAGTCCTATCCCTGGACCCCTGCAGCTTAAGGGACAGGCAAGAGCAGAGTTCCTACAAAACAAAGAGCCAGGCTCTCCACCACCTATTTCTCCAGACAGATTTCCCTTCCGGACTCACCCCTGATTCATCCCCATCCATTTGTGCTCTCTCATAGAATGGTCACTTACAATAAGTACATTACCACTTTCAGTAGTACAATTCTTTACATGTTCGCAGTGAATGCCATCACAAGCTGACTTTATGTTTTTACTCTGGTGAGAAAAGGCTAGCCTATTATTTTAAAACACACAGGGAACTATTTTTTCACTTTACCATCAGTTCTATATTCATACTACTTTGGATTGTTTTAGAGAGAGGAGGCATCTTCAAATACACTAAGTCTATGTAAAGTTGGGTGGTTTTGTACAGTTGAGAGAGTTGGGGTTTTGTAGGGGGAGAGGCTGGTTGTTTTGTTGTGTGTGGTTTTCTTTTTCTTTCTTTTTTTTTTTTTTTGTGAATACCCAAATGCCTATTCAGTGCCAATCTAAGAAAGAATAGAGTTAGCATTTTCACACCAATCCTTCCTATACAGTTCTTGAATAACCATCCAATCAAGATTTGTTTTCAATGGGGGACAAATCTTCTACAGTAGAGTATTTCAGATTTATTCCATTGGAATCTATACATTAATGCTCATTGGATGAAAAGGACATGTTCACAAAAGCCTGGATTTTGCCTTGCCATGGCAGAAACTTTTTCTCACTGTATTAGTGTTAGAAATAAAAGAAAGCCTGGGAAAGGAATTGCCTCAGCATTGTGGGCTAGAGGAATGAGGCGCGCTTGAATGGAGAGGCCACCTTCCTCCTTTACATCTGTACCCATATCAGCAAAGAAACGATTCAGTCTTTCATGGCTGCTCCTGGCAGGATGGGACCATGGCATATACCCAAGGAGATGTTTCAGAATTATGTTTATAAAAATCCGATTCCGTTTATCAAGTCAGGATGTGTGTGTGATGGGGGGGGGGGTTACATTTGTCTCTGTGGTTTTATAAGGAAGTTGGTGACATTATAGCAATAATAGTGATTCACTTTAGCAAAGAACTTGATTGTATAGAATGACTAAATCTGCAATCCAGTTTTTGCAAGCAAGGAGTTTGAATTCTTCTCAAGAAATTGTGTGTATGTGTGGTTTAATGACAGCTTTTGATGTTCATAATTTTTCATCATTATGGTAAGCTCCAATATAACTTCCACTGTTTTATTGTTTTTATGCTAGTGAGAATAAAGATGTCCCTAGAGCCTCTAGCAATTCAAGTTTCATTCTCTAGTGATCCTTTGTACATAAGGTGCCATGAGTTCTAATCCAACCCTGTTAACTTTGCTAACTTTTGGGCCACTCAGGTAGATACCTCAAGAATCCCAACTTTCTCTTACAGCAAGTAAGAATAATAAGACTTATCATGAAAACATAGGATTGTTGCAAGAAACACATGAGATGTTATATGCCAGAGGGGTTTGCGCACTATAAAATACTGCATGTATATTAACTATTATGACAACTAGGATAGACTTGCTACTAAAATTATCTGAAAGAAGATAGCTGTCATCTGTGACATCTCCAGTGTTACAATTGTGACTGATGCTATGATCAAATATGTATTGTAAGGATGCTTTTACCTGTGTAGAGAAAGAAGTATTTTAATAAGGACATCCTACTCAGAGATGGTGATTTTACTGCTATCTATTATAGCAAGTTTTACTGCCTGCTGTTTTACTGAAGTCAAAGATAGACCTTAGTGATAGTAAAGTTGATACAGAAAGCTGTACATTTTAATACAATTTCTTGTGCGTGTGTGTGTGTGTGTGTGTGTGTGTGTGTGTGTGTGTGTATAATGTTCTTTAAGTTAGATGACGGGAACTGTATTAAAGCCTCAAAACTTAGAAACATAAAAGTTCTGTTACATCATGGATAGGTACAGAAGTAGTTGGAGGAAGTTCAAGGCAAATCTTTTCATATAGTTTTTCAAAAGCCTATGAACACCCACAGGCCTGCACTCATCCAGGGGCAGAGCATATGATAGAGTGAAGCAGTCAAGAGAGTGAACTCTAAAACCAGCATTCCTGGGTTCAAATGACATTCCACCACCAATTGCCTATGGAGCCTTGGACATGTTTCTTGCCTATGGAGCCTTGGATATTATTTCTCTGGCCTCAATTTCCTTATTATAAAAGATATATTATAATGCACACCATTCCCTATCATTGCTCTGAGGGTTAAATAGAATAATATGCATAAGTAGTTGTGATGATGCTTGGTAGATGATAAACTCTTAAAAAGTAAAAAACTCATTCTTCTTCTTAGAGTCATGGTTTGTATGCATACATGGAGACTCAGCAGGAACTTGGAATTTGGTATTTTGACTGAGTTCCTGAATATCTCTTCTTATGTTATTGATGCTTTCTTCTGGGGCCATATTTTGTATTAGCACAATTATAGGAGATTTACTATGATTCTTCTGTGTGGCCAAGAGAATTTGTTTTGTGTAAGTGAAAAAGATGGGAGCTAGACTTGTTTGTGGGAAGGAGTGAAAGAAGGGTTGCTCTTACATAAATTAATACAAATTGTATCGTGTGAACTCAGTGCTTGAAAGCATTTATTAAGCTCAGATAGTATGAGGGTGATCAAGTGGAGTAGTTCGTTGAGAAAGCTAGTAGAGCTAACACTTACCTGTTATATCTTAAGACGACCTGTCTATAGTCTGGTACCTCCATGGTTTCTTCTCATAAGACACAGGGATCTGGATCCAGAGAAAAACCAGTACTTGACTACTTTTTTTTGGGGGGGGGAGGGTGAAGTGGTGGGGGGCTGGTCCAGGGGCTTGAACTCAGGCCTGGGCCCTGTCCCTGAACTTCTTTGTGATCAAGGCTAGCTCTCTACCACTTGAGCCAGAGCACCACTCCCAGCTTTGTCTGAGTAGTTTATTAAAGATAAGAGTCTCAAAGACTCTCCTGCCCAAGCTGTCTTTAAATCCTGATCCTTAGATCTCAGCCTTCTGGGTAGCTAGGATTATAGGCATGAGCTACCTGTGCCCAGCTTGACTACCATTTTTGAAAGCCCACTTACTCTCAACCATTTTTAAAGACAAGAATAGGAATTTGATGGGAGAATAATTTGGAGAGAGAATTCTTGAGAGCCATCTGAAGGGTGGAGCAGAAATATTGGAAAGCCCCTATGACTTAGTGCCATAGGCCCCTGTTTTCCAGGATTGATGTTCCCAACATTATGCCTTGTCTGCACAAAGGGTACAGTATAAGCGTATCAGGGGGTTAGTCTAGCACAGCCTCCACATAACTGATGGGGCTGTTTAACAATTCCTTCTAACAAGTCCTATTCCCTAGGACCCTGTTCCCTGTGTATTCCATTCCTGTTTTATTCCTGCTCTCCTACCCTAATTATTGTTCCCTTTCAATCTTAAAAGCAACCAGTTTGATTTTTGGTCAATTGATTAGTGCAGTCAGCACAGCCAGCAGTGTTCATTTTAGCATTCCTTCTTCATTAAGCCTCGGAACATCTCACATATCACACATAACCATCCTAGAAAGTTCTCAAGCCAGTTGTCAGCGATGAGAAGGAAATGAGTAGATACAGAAAGCAGCCAAATGCCCATTGAGCTAGCAGATTGCATTCATAGCCACCCATCATCCAGGAAACATGGGGGCAGCTGTTTAGTAGACATCTTCATCTGGTTTGAATTTTTTGCATATGGAATAAAGCTATGGTAATACACTTTATAAATTGACAGGAAGGGGATTTATTTCTTAGACAACTATGAATATTGTTGCTCTCTATGAATAAAATAAGGAACTTCGATAAATTGGGGGAAATGCATACTTTTATGCATTTCCTGGCTTAAACCCAGCTCAAGCCAGGTCCTTGAGCACACATCCTTCAATTACCTCAGTTACCAGGTAGGCAAACAACCTACAAAATGGTAGGTGGGAGCTGACACCCTCTGCTGACGTTCAGAGAGATTAATACGATAGGATATCCGAGCTAGCTGGACAAGGAGGCCTTGGTGCCCTAGGCTTCGTGCACGGCCTGCCCTCGCCCACGTCTGAACGCATGTTGCTTCTCGCATTTGTGCACCCGATTCCTAAGTGTGAAGCATACCGCCAGCGAGCTCTGACCCATGCCCGGTTTCCCGTCTGCTTCCCTCTCCTGCAGGTGACATTAGTTGCAAGGGGATGACCGAGCGCATTCACAGCATCAACCTGCACAACTTCAGCAATTCCGTGCTCGAGACCCTCAACGAGCAGCGCAACCGTGGCCACTTCTGTGACGTGACGGTGCGCATCCACGGGAGCATGCTGCGCGCGCACCGCTGCGTGCTGGCCGCCGGCAGCCCCTTCTTCCAGGACAAGCTGCTGCTGGGCTACAGCGACATCGAGATCCCGTCGGTGGTGTCCGTGCAGTCGGTGCAAAAGCTCATTGACTTCATGTACAGCGGCGTGCTGCGGGTCTCCCAGTCCGAGGCCCTGCAGATCCTCACGGCCGCCAGCATCCTGCAGATCAAAACCGTCATCGATGAGTGCACGCGCATCGTGTCCCAGAACGTGGGGGACGTGTTCCCCGGCATCCAGGACTCCGGCCAGGACACCCCGAGGGGCACGCCTGAGTCCGGCACGTCGGGCCAGAGCAGCGACACGGAATCGGGCTACCTGCAGAGCCACCCCCAGCACAGCGTGGACAGAATCTACTCGGCGCTCTACGCCTGCTCCATGCAGAACGGCAGCGGGGAGCGCTCCTTCTACAGCGGCGCGGTGGTCAGCCACCACGAGACCGCGCTCGGCCTGCCCCGCGACCACCACATGGAAGACCCCAGCTGGATCACGCGCATCCACGAGCGCTCGCAGCAGATGGAGCGCTACCTGTCCACCACCCCCGAGACCACGCACTGCCGCAAGCAGCCCCGGCCCGTGCGCATCCAGACCCTGGTGGGCAACATCCACATCAAACAAGAGATGGAGGACGACTACGACTACTACGGGCAGCAAAGGGTGCAGATCCTGGAGCGCAATGAGTCCGAGGAGTGCACAGAAGACACCGATCAGGCGGAAGGCACCGAGAGCGAGCCCAAAGGCGAGAGCTTCGACTCCGGGGTCAGCTCCTCCATAGGCACCGAGCCCGACTCGGTGGAGCAGCAGTTCGGGGCCGGGGCATCGCGGGATGGCCAGACAGAGCCCGCCCAACCTGAGCAGGCCACAGAAGCCCCAGCTGAGGGCGGTGCTCAGCCAAACCAGCTCGAAACAGGTGCCTCCTCTCCCGAGAGAAGCAACGAGGTGGAGATGGACAACACAGTCATCACCGTCAGCAACAGCTCCGATAAGGGCGTCCTGCAGCAGCCTTCCATCAATACATCCATCGGGCAGCCATTGCCAAGTACCCAGCTCTACTTACGCCAGACAGAAACCCTCACCAGCAACCTGAGGATGCCTCTGACCTTGACCAGCAACACACAGGTCATTGGCACAGCTGGCAACACCTACCTGCCAGCCCTCTTCACTACCCAGCCCGCGGGCAGCGGCCCCAAGCCTTTCCTCTTCAGCCTGCCACAGCCCCTGGCAGGCCAGCAGACCCAGTTTGTGACGGTGTCCCAGCCGGGCCTGTCCACCTTTACTGCACAGCTGCCAGCGCCACAGCCCCTGGCCTCATCTGCAGGCCACAGCACAGCCAGTGGGCAAGGCGAAAAAAAGCCTTACGAGTGCACTCTCTGCAACAAGACTTTCACCGCCAAACAAAACTACGTCAAGCACATGTTCGTACACACAGGTGAGTGCAGCCCCCCCTCTCCCCCCTCCCAGAGGCCTGGCAGCTGGGAGTGGGGGGGTGGGAGGGGCAGACAGGCAAGCAGGTAGAAGGGAAGGTTCGGAGTCATCGTGTGTATGTGTGTGTGTGTGCGCGCGCGCACGCTGGTACATAGTGGCATTTAAACTCAGGTCCTCGAGCTCTGACTTGGCCTTTTCACTCAAGGCTAGTACTCTACCAAGTGAGCCTGGCTCCACTTCTGGCTTTCTGCTGATTAATTGGAGATAAAGAGTCTCAGGACTTTTCTTCCTCCATTGGCTTCAAACTTCAATCCTCAGATCTCAGCATCCTGAGTAGCTAGGATTACAGGCGTGAGCCACCAGCAGCTGTCTCCTCTTTTAGATTTTAAAGATCTAACACCACAAGCCTCTTCTAGAAGCCCAAACTGTTCCTTATCTTAGGAATGAAGTGCCCTGCCTCCAAAACACAAAAGCCCAGAAACAGGATGTCCCTGAGCTGTCCACCCTGCAGTAGAAGAAGCATCGGGGCATTATGCAAGCCATATTCAAGGGTTTGAGTTTCAGAGACAGCAGAAGACAAGTAGTTAGAGCTTGTGCTCTAGAAGCAGATTGTCCGGATTGAATTCAGGCCTAACCGCTATCAAACTTTGGGGAAAATTATAGTATTTCTATACTTCAATGTCCTTGTCTATAAAATGAGGATAGTCATGAAACGCCTTCCTTGTAGTGCTGCTTTCAGGATTACATTAACTAATGGACATGAAGTTCTTTTAAGAGCTCCTACCATATAGTAAGCATGGTATGCAGTAACTATAAGTATTATTAAGATGATTGGGTGAAGGAAACAATAGGTATATTCTTTTGCCTCCAAATAAAAGAACTGGATCAGCCAAAAGCTCTAAGGAGAGTCTTTCAACTATGCAAAAGAAAAAGGTTGTTACCAATCACAGCTGCTCTAAGATACAACAGACTGCTTCCAAAAAAATGAATCCCTGTTATTACAAATATTGAAGTTCACAATGGATGATGCTTATGTAGGAGCAAATTCAGTCATCAAGGGGGGAAAGATGAGTATTTCTCTTTGTTCTATGATTCCAGAGCTGAGATCTCCTGACCTCTTAGCCAGCCATCTTTCCTGACATAATGAGAGATTCATAAGAAGTAGGAACTCCATGAATGTACCTTCTCATTCACATATCTCTATCTATCTATCTATCTATCTATCTATCTATCTATCTATCTATCTATCTATCTATATGACCACCAGTGATTAAGATCATACATAGATTCTCCTGTGCCTAAAAATACCTACCACAATGTTAATAATCATTCTTATCAGAGTCACACTCATAAAAAACCAGGGACATTCCCCTGGTTTTCCAGGGAAGAGTTACACACTTGAATTTGAATACACAAAAAGAAATTAGTCTTTCAAAGCAACCTTATTTCTCAGATCAAACTAGAAGGAATATAAAAAATATAGGTTTAAATAAAGGCTTGAAGAGGGAAGTAATAGATACACAGATAAGATACCTGTCTATAGAAGTTGACTATCCAACTGAAATGGTACATTACTTAAAATGAACTTTGCCTTCTTTGTAGTACAGCTTCAGTGAGAATATTATGTAAATTAATATATGTGTCTTTATGTAAATCACTTATACTGAAGTTTTCATACTTCTAAATAAACATAGAAAATTACTACTAAATGTAGGCAAAAAGGGAAGTACTAGTAAGTCACAGTGTTTACCAGAGTAACTGTGAATGTAGTGATAAACTGAAATCAATGAAGAGAAATTAATCAAAGAACAATTTTAGTTCTTTTTTAAAAAAAATTTACTTAGCATATAATAGAAGGTAGCTTTATTGTGATAATTCCATAGATGTGCACAATGTATTCTGAATACATCACCTTGGTTTTATTTATATAGCACAACAAGGTGCTCTCGAATTGTTTGTACCTTTTCCTCCTATATGTAGCTATTTTATAAGCCATCAAATTAAGGATTAACTTGTGAAAGGATCTCCTTAGCTAAAGATGACTTTGCTGCCTTACATCTATATCTCCTCTTCTGTGCATTTCTTTCAGTACACCTTTCAGACAGAAAATCTACACATTCCGTTTATATATTAAAATAGGGCTCTAAATTTACAACATAAATTTTTCATTGCACTATTGTCTTTTTTATGACTAAATACATTTCTCCTATAGACTATCAAGCAATTCTTTAGCTAGCCCAAATAACTAGATTTGCCCATGAGAAAACCAACAATGAATTTCACACTTAAATTTAAAAAGGTTAAAAAAAAAAAAACTTTATACATCTAAATTATGCTCCAAGAATGGTGTTCATAATGCTGGTAAAATGTGAAGATCATCAGTAAACTATGAAGATGTTTGCATTGGTGTACATATGACCACATCTCAATTCAATTATCTTATATACCATATATATTAATTAGGTACCTCATGATAAACAATGGCAGCAACAGTACTCAACTCTTTCATTCGATCATCATTTGACAATGGCAGTGTAGAGAGGCTATCTGTATTTCAAGACTTCTGTCTAACTGAAGGAGTCCCTAAGCTAACAAAGTTTAGGAACAAGTGGCCTAGATTTTCAAAAGGCAAGCCAGCCTGAACACGGGGAGATAATTCAGGACCTAGATTTACTGTGGCCCACATTTCTCAAGTTCTCTCTACTTTCTTGGGAAAACATTTTTTAAAAGCAGAGCCTCCTAACTTTCTTTATAGGCGCTCGATAGAAGTGATAAGTATCCAGAGCAAAATTTTCAAATGTTGGTACATTTGTTGAGAAAGTGCTGGAGATACTTGACAGAGCAGAGAGGAGCTTGATTTTCCTGCTCCTATGGAAGAGTTGCTTGGAATCAAGAGTAAAATCATCACTACCAGACAAGCAAGCTAACCTACATAGTAACTGGCCTTGCACTTTATTAACTCCCAGGTTTAAGGTAGATGATACTTGCTTTCAACAACTGCAGAGAATCAATTCCAAGGTCTGGATTCCATTTAAAATCACCTGTAGGTCTAGTAATGATTTACATATTCAAGAAAAGAAGTGTTTGAGACAAATCAGTTCTTTTCATTTTGGCTCCAGAGCCAAGCTCTAGAGAAGTTGTGAAGCATGGGCCATAATGGTTAAAACAGTAAAACCTAGAGTGGGACATAAGTGAAACATGATTCTGGAATTGGAAGACATAGGTCCTCTGAGTGACTGCACAACCTTAAACAAGGCCCTTGACTTCACAACTATCCATTTATATAAAGCATTTAAAGTGAAAATAATATATTTTGCACTTTGAATAGAGTAAACTTTTAATTTATCATCATTACTTTCACTCCAAAAACTAGGAGACATTGAACTTAGCATGCTCTCTCTCTCCCTCTCTCCCTCTTTCCTCTCCCTCTCCCTCTCTCTCTTTCTCTCTCTCTCTCTTACACACACACACACATACACACACACTATGTTTCCTTCTTCAGTGGGATTTAAATGCTAAGCAGTGTCACACACCTTGGTTTTCTCTTGAACTTCCTTCATAACAAGAACTTTTGTTTCATTCTCTTAGGATTTTTCTAAGAGTGAAATTCCTTTATCTGATCACTCTTTATACAATATCAAACAAACCATGTAGAACTTCATCAACTCTAGGAATTTTCATATTCAGCTATTACTGCTTCCCAAGAGTTGAAAGAAAAGAAATGATCCGTTTAGGGCATGTTTAGATGCCAGCGAACTAGGAAGAAAGAAAGATAGCAGTAACCACCCTGTTATGGAACAAAGCAGGGCCCTTCTATCCCTTCTCCCATTAAAAGAAGAAAATAGGGGTCAAAATTAAAGAATGGAAGTGAAAGGGAAACTGAGGATATCCAAAAGATATGCCTTGCTGTCAAATTCATGTAAAAACTTCTTCCAGGTGGAACTTTCTTTTAAGATCCAAACTTAGGATTTTTGCTTTAAGAATCTATAAATGAATATGGGCTAGCATATGTAGTTGCTTAGCAAATGTTTGTTGAGTGAGTATGTAAATGAATGTTCAAAAATGTGGGCATGCTTTCCAGGAGAACTTAATTCAAGGGACTTATACATAAATGCATTCTTATCTCCGCAAGGCTTTTAGATTTCTCTTTTCTTTTTCATTTTTATTTTTAAATTAAAGCCTAAGAATGCATTGTGCATGTATCTGTATTCTCACATTTTTTCACCAATGAAAAATAGATATTTTCAGCTTTTTTTTCTGAATCATTAACAGCCCATTCATTGGTGACTGCGTTTAGTCCATTGATAACCTGTTCATATAATTTTACATATTACTTTGAGAAGCTCAGTAATTTCAGCCATGAACCAATGTAAATAAATACAATAATTGCAGTAGCATATAACAATACTACCAGTGGGATAATAATAGTGATACCAAGGCAATAGTGTGATCATCTATATTTGAAGCTATTAATTCACCTAATCCAGGAGGGTAAGCCTAGGTTGCCTAGCACAGTGGCTCACACCTGTAATCCTACTTAGGAGGCTGAGACAGGGAGGATCACATTTCAAAGGCAGCACAGTCAGAAAAATCTGAAAGACTCCAATTAGCAAAAAAGTCAGTCTGGAGGTATGGCTCAAGATGTAGTGTGCCAGCTCTGAGCAATAAAGCTGAACAGTCCAGGCACTGGTGGCTCACACCTGTAATCTTAGCTACTCAGGAGGCTGAGATCTGAGGATTGCCATTCAAAGCCAGCTCCAATTAACCACTAAAACGCCAGAAGTGAAGGTGTGGCTTAAGTGGTAGAGCACTTGTCTTGAGCACAAAAAGCCCAGAGATACTGTCCTGGCCCTGAGTTCAAGCCTTGGGACCAGCACAAAGTGGGGAAGAGAGAAGGAAGGAAGGAAGGAAGGAAGGAAGGAAGGAGAAGGCTGAACAAAATCATGAGGTGCTGAGTTCAAGCCCTAGTACTGGCAAAAAAAAAAAAAAAAAAGGAAGAGGAGGAGGATGTGGCCTAGGTCTTACTGACTGGAATGACTTCAATTCAACAAGGGCTTCAGTTTTTCAGAACTTAGTAGAACTTCCTTCAGAACTTACTTTATAAGATTGCTCTGATAAGTGAGTAATTTCTGTGAAGGCATTTCAGTGTAAATGCTGTAAAAATTATCAGAGTTGTTTAGAAACATATGGATATTTTGTATATTTTGTATGTGTATGTATATTCTGTAGCATAATCCAGAAAGCAAGAAGCTGATAACATAGGATAGCAAGCAAGATCACTGAGGGGAGGAAGCTGGTCTTGGTCTTGGACTCCACTATTATTGATTTGTTGGGTGATCTTTAGGATGTTAGCACAACTTCTTGGGATGTAATATCTACCCTCATTCATAGAAGGTCAAGTAATGTTGATGACGTTCCCTGAGACATTAAAAATTCTACTTACCATCAAATTATCTTAGTTGTTGCTGAAGCTGCAGATGTTTTCTGAATGCAGTGTATCCCCAATAGGCAGTCCCTCCTAGATAGCACTGGAAAGGCCAGAAAGGCTGACAGGCAGTCACACCAACTGTGTGAAGAATAGACTTCTCTGTTTGGAGAGAAACTGCGCAATTCCATCTAACCCTGTTGATACTGAATCTTTCCCATTTTCTGGTCTGATCTTCATTTTCCTCACTCAGAGGACATATATTTTCCTCAGCAATCTTCTTCCCCCCCTCACCCCCCACACCCCTGTCTCTTGATTTTTAACCCCTTCCTGTGCCAAAGAGAAGGGTCAGCATTGTTTTACAGGATGAGATAAAGAGGCAGGTAGGAACACTGCTTCTAAAAGTGCCCCGGTGACAAATTTGCTGCTATTTTAGCAGCCCAGGAAAAACCCAGCTAGAATAGGAAAGAATCAGTATAAGAAGTATTTGCCTGGCCCCAGTACAGGCTCACTAGTTAAAGCTGGGGCATCTTGACCTATAAGGATGGCTTCCAGAAGAATTTCATGAGCTTTGGGCAGAAATCTCTACATCTACCAGCTACTGTCCCCTCCCCCCTCTCTATCTCTTCCCTCTCTCTTCTCTCTTTACTTACTACTCATAATAGAGTTTAAGTTTCCAAACTGGTTCATGAGGAGTTGGAGACCAGGCACTAATAAAATGCAGAAAAACAAACTTTCACCACTTATAAAAGCAGTGAAGGACTCTTCCCTCAATTTCTTCACTTGCAGTTTAGTTTTTCTGTCTCTAATGCTCAGTTGATGTTTACTAGGAAATCCTCTATGCTATGTATTAACATTTTTTCATGACACCATTTATTTCATTAGCATATATAATTGAGAGTAGGTTACACTATTTACTTTGAATTACATAGCTGCAGTATAATCACCTGCTTTATTGATCATTTGAAACTTAAAAAAAAAAATAGGTTGAATTCCCTGTGCATTCTAAGTTATTTCTCAGTGCATTGTAGATTTTTATCTTCAATTCCTCTGTGCTGAATGGAACAGTTTAGCTTTTCTTAAACTGGCCACAGATTCTATACTAAGCACCTGACCTCTTTAATTGCCAAAACAACTTCACAAGACAGGTACGTTCTGTACTATTCTCAAGTTATAGATAAGAAAACTGGGGCTTGGACAGATTAAATAACATTCCCAAGTCACTCAGCAGAGGAAATGGAATGCATATCTCCCTTCTGTCCCCAAAAGGATCATTTTCCAGTGAAGGGGCTAGAATATATTAGCCTGTCCTTTGTGTTATCATTCCAGTGCCCACTTTGCACTTCGTGTCCCTTCCTAACAAACCAAACTCGCCATCCATTTCTGACCATAGACTCAATCCGGAAAGCTGTACATTATCACTTCGTTATCTTCAGTTTTCATTTCTTCACTTAGAGTGTACCCATCAGCAGACCACATCTGTTTCATATAGAGCTTTGGATGCTTTGGAGAATTGCTATAAGTAATATTCAGGGGGAAAAAACCAGACAAGTGCTAACCCTCATGCTGAGTGGTAATAATGTTTCAAATCTAGACATAAAATTGTGTAGACCTGACTAATCTGAATATCTACCCTATTTAATCAGACAGTTTTGAGATGCCTCTACTTACCATCACAACACCTTAATAATTATAAAGAACACCTTCCTTAAAGAGTTCACAAGCACTTTGTAAATGCTTTTCTCATTCATTAGCATACCATCTTTCTGCAGCCAGGAAAGGAACTAGATACTATGTCCTATTTTAAATATGGGACTGCTAGTGCATTGAGTGATGAAGCAGGTTGCCCCTAGTTCATTTGCTGACAGGGCTGAGGCTAGAGTCCTCAAAGAGTATGTCACCCTGAGCAGAAGACCAGTAAATCCACCAGGGCCATGGCAAGCACTTGGTCCAAGTCCTCATTTACAGAAAGCAAAACAAACCCAGAGAGATGAAAACACTTAAAAAGCCCAGGGTCACTGGAGTAATTAATGGCAGAACTGATACTACATGCATACCAACTATACACATATATAAGCTATGGAGGGAAAGATGACAACTGTGAAGAATCAATTTGTACTCAGAGTAGAAGGGCGTGAAAGTAAAGTGCTTTCATCCGTGACCTTGCCTGGAAAAAGAAAATACTCAGTCAGGGGGTGAAAGTTTTGAACAACAAGAGCATTTTTTTACACAAAGTTCACAACCTTATAGCAGCCAAAATACCATCGGGAACTTAAGGCATGCTTCCCATTAAAGGTGACAGGTGGACATGGTTTAAAAGATAGTTAGCCAGCTTATAAATTGGCCACCATAAGGTATACTGAAGCACAAGGAGAGCAAAGACAAGCTGAGTTCAAGCATGTTTACATCTGACAGAAATGTTGCAACTAAAAATAACAGGCATGACTGTCTCTCTTAGGGAATCTCTCATTTAAAAAAAACGTTATGCATAGACTGAGCTCTAAAAAATATTGAGATTATTAACAATAAGCCTTCCCTAACTTCTCCTGTTTTCACCCAAAAGTAAAATCCTTTTAGCCCTGAGAATCGCTGCATCATATTGGCCCATCAATGTGGTTCAAAACAAACCCTTTTATATTTGAAAACACAATTGATGAAAGTTCCACAAAATGGATCATGACAATAAAGCATTTAACATTGAGCATGGCATATAATAAGCACTCAATACGTGCCTTTTGTTTTTATAGTTCTCATTACCAAAACATGTCAAACCTCCTCTGTTTCATAATGGATAAAAATGGAACCATGGTCAAAGTACATATTTCAAATAGAAGTTAAGTGTAAGAAGTAGATTCCTTGTCTTGCTGCATAGCACAGATGTTGAAATACTATTCTAGGGAGTTTCATGCTTTAGGTCAGATTATGGTAGAGTATAGAGGGATTTTCTACTCTTAGGCAAGTGCCTAACTTTGGCAATCAGTATTGAGGTAGAGGAGATGTATCAAATACCTTAATATAGTCTATCTCCTTTGTCAAGAGCAGAAAACAGCAAGTTTGAGAACAAATAGTGCAAACAAAAACAACTCTTTAAGTAAGAGCTGTCATAGAACCATGGACTTGACTTATAGAAGAATACTTCTTATCATTATTTAGTGACTAAGCATTCTTACCTACCTTATTGTTTTTAACTAGTTTTGATCATTTGGTTTCTGAGCCAATAGCAAACTAAGACAGTACACAGAGTAGAAAAGGAGAACTTCTGCCAACAGGCTAAGAAAAAAAAAGAGGCAGAAAAACTATTTTCGAAATTGACCTAAGAGTTCAAACCACATATGGAATCATTCAATGGGGGAGAGGGTGTAGCATTGTAATAAGAATACCATGCAAGTATTCCCACACCGCTGTTGGTGGTCTGCAAAGTGATTTCATATGCACTCTATGTCAATACCAGTACAATGAGGTAAGTAAAATTGTGTACCTCGGAAGCATTTGGTGATTTGTCAGTTTACTGTATAGTGTGTTGATGCTTAGATTAAACAGGACCACTTGGCTCTGAGATCATTGTACTGTCCTTACCTACTCAACTTACACACCTGGGAGACCAGTCTGTAGGTCAGTGCAGCCAAGACAGAAGAGCCAATGAACTCTAAAGTTTCATTTAGGAAGATTTCTGCCTAACACAAATTAAAATGGAAAATGTAGTTCTTTAAGAATGACTTATTCTTATATTGGCAAATAGTTGACAGAATGAAATTCAGTAATGGGTGCCTGTACTTGCCAGAACAGTGCAAGTGGGCAGTTTACCTTTATAACTTATATGACCAGTCTTCTCAGTTCCAACCGATTGCAGGTCTTTTTTTTTTTCTTTCTAATTTCTTGGACAATGTTAATTGGAATCCATTAAACCCTTAATGATGACACTGAAAATGACTCTCTTAAAAAGTGGCCCTTGCTTCTCTCCCAGAATGTCTTTGAAAAATACTAGAAGAGGGGACTATCTTGTCTCTTTCCAAGAGAGCCGTTTTAGGACATGAAGAAATGGACCGTAGAGTTTCTAGTGTTTCTATTGTCTCCGTGAGAGACCAGGAAGGCCTGGGTCTTTCCAATCATGGATGAAATTTCGTTTAATTTTTTTTTCTTTTTCTTTCTTTCTTTTTTCTTTTTCTTGTTGCTGTTGTCTCGTTTTTCTGTCTCTTCTCTTCCTGCCTCGGCTCTGTCTCCCTCTGTCCGGCTCTGTCCCGCCTGCTCTCTCCTCCCTCCTCCCCAGGTGAGAAGCCGCACCAATGCAGCATCTGCTGGCGCTCCTTCTCCTTAAAGGATTACCTAATCAAGCACATGGTGACACACACCGGCGTGAGGGCCTACCAGTGCAGCATCTGCAACAAGCGCTTCACCCAGAAGAGCTCGCTCAACGTGCACATGCGCCTCCACCGCGGGGAGAAGTCCTACGAGTGCTACATCTGCAAGAAGAAGTTCTCCCACAAGACGCTCCTGGAGCGGCACGTGGCCCTGCACAGCGCCAGCAACGGGACCCCTCCTGCAGGCACGCCCCCGGGGGCCCGCGCCGGCCCCCCGGGCGTGGGGGCCTGCGCGGAGGGGACCACGTACGTCTGCTCCGTCTGCCCGGCTAAGTTTGACCAAATCGAGCAGTTCAACGACCACATGAGGATGCATGTGTCTGACGGATAAGTAGCCCTCTTTCTCTCTTTCCTATGAACAACACGACAGCAACAACAACAACAAAAGAAACAAACAAAAAGCTATGGCACTAGAATTTAAGAAATGTTTGGGTTTCGTTTTTACCTTCTGTTTTTTTTGTTTCTGTTTCGTTTATTTTGTACTACATGAAGAACTGTTTTTTGCCTGCTGGTACATTACATTTCCGGAGGCCCGGGCGAACCTGCGTTCCCCGGCCCTCCCTCGGATGGTGGCCTTAAGGCCCGGTAGTGCTTCAGGAGGTCCACTGGTTGGATCTCTAGCTACTGGCCTCTAAATACAACCCTTCTTTACAAAAAACAAAAACAAAAAAAAAAAATCTCTAAAAAAAAAAAAAGTAAAAAAAAAAGTTTTTTTTTTCACTTGTGAAGAGCACTACAAAATATATAACAAAATCTAAAAGGCCTACTGTCTCTAAGTACACCGCTTGCAGTGTTTCAGTGGACATTTTCACAATTCTGGCCGCTCGGACTTCATAGTAACCAGTTAAAAACTGTGGAAAAATCACTTCTGGTTGAAAACCCAGAGGAAAGGCCCTGCTGTTTTCCACCTACCACCATGTCTGATTTCACAAAAGGGCTGTGGGAGGGGTGGGAGGGGGCTCAGTGGTGTGGGAAAGAAAATGGCATGGCAGGCTTCTTCTCCCCCCCCCCCCCATTCTGCCCAGTCCTAGCTGGCCCATCTCCTCCACCCCACATCCCCTTTCAGCAGAAGCCCGGAAGACTTGGACAAGCAACAAGCAACAGTGGCTATCGTATTTATTCAGTGTCTTCGCTGAGCCACAGCCTCAGCACAATCAAGAGGGACTTTCATGAAAGGCAGGAATGCAGATAAAACAAAGATATCAGAGATTTGCACCTATGTTTCTAGGTCCAAGAGAAGGATTATTTCCAACAATCTTTGCAAAAAAAAAAAAAAAAGTGTCAGGATATATTCTTGTGGAAGAGAAAAAGAGAGAAATGGAGGGTGGGGGGAACAATAAAATGTTCTTGAGGCTTTTTTAATTCAAAATTTTATAGAGGGCAAAGTGACGTTTACCAGATAGAATGCTGATTTTTTTAATATATTTACAACAGTATTTGTGTAAAAAAAAAAACAAAAAAAAGTGAGATTGTTAAAAGTAATTTTTTTTTCATTTTGGTTATGCATACACTGCCACCAATCCCTTCTCTTTATTTTATTTCACACACATATATATATTTTTTTGGTAAGTCAAGACTGTTAAGGTTAGCGATACTGCTTCCAGATAGAAAGACTAAAAAGCAACTAAAGTTATATTTGAAAGAGAGGAAGGTTATTTTCTTCATATTTTTTTTTATTTTTCTTAATTTTTATTATTTTAAGTATTGCCTGGGTTTATGGGGGGCCTCTGTGGGCCCCGCCCACATCCCTGCTGTAATTTGAACTGCTGCTTTGTATTTTGATATGTAGTTCCTTGAATTTTAGCAAGCTTAAGTTACTCAGCTCATTCATCTAGAAGTCTGTTCTTTTTCACAGGAAGGACTTTATCTTTTAGAAGCAGATTTTTATGCTTCTCCAAAATTTCATTGAGCTCTTAGGATTCTATCATTTCTATGGACTTTGCTATTTTACTTGGACGATACACTATAGTAGGTCTAGAGGTCTTGACAAATAGATTTAATTCTTTTGTAGTCAGCTAGGAGGAGGACTTCACAGAACTCTGCCATCCCTGCTCACCCTTCATAACAGCAAGCATTGTTATGAGTAGCCTGTTACAAACCATGATGCATAGATGCCAAAATTTCTTTCTTCCTTTGAGATATTACCTTCTGACTCTTTCCACCATGGCTAAGAGGACTAAATAAGGTGATCATTCTTTAGATGACGTGCATATATATCCTAGCTTTATTTGGGAAAGTCTTAGGGAAATTTACAATTTCCCTGTCAATATTCACCACTCAAAAGTCCACCAATCTGTTGCATCATGCTAGATGCCCCTCTCTCTTCCTTAGTTGAGATTTCTCTTCTCGGTCTTGATCAAGAAGTCATAATAGAGATTTTTCCATTATACACAGTGTCCTGAAGGGATTCCAATTCAAACATAGGACTTTTTAAACCTAACTAATACTCTCCGAATGATTTCATTACTGGGCATGGTTTAACACACTTAAAAAGAAAAGTAAATCTTTAAACAAAGCAGAGACACTAACTTCAATTTCATAATGAAGAAAAAAGAGGATATTTTCATTTTAAAATTACTCTACATTTTAATTTAATTTTCCTGCTAGAGTTTTATTTACAAAAACTGTGCCGCAAACGAAGGAAAATCTTCCAAGGCAAGCAACCCTATAATGACTAAATTGGTTTTATTCATATATTTCAGACATTTGGTTAACTTGGCTCTTTGCCATAAGTTCTTTGTGATGTTTAGTAGTTCGTGCAACTGGAGTATTTGTGAGTTTGATTTAGTCCTATGGTGCTTAATTTGTTGGATATTTTGTTAGAAGTTTTAAGGTAGACTTGGATGATTAACTGACTACTGAGTATCACCCCATTGCAATTTCTGTGAGGAGTCTTGCCAGGAACTGGGTTACCTGTTATAGAAGTTCACTTCAGAAACACAAAAGGTCCATTTTTTTTCTTCTTCTTCTAATTTTGCTGTTAAAAATCAGCGTTGACAATATTTCCACTTACCACCATTAGAGGGAGCATTAATTAGCTATATCATGGAATTGTTTCCATAGTTTGAAAAACAAGCCATTCAGCCCCTAAAATAAAAAAAATTAGCAATTAGAAAAAAAATTAATCTGCAGGAAAATGACTCAGTACAAATGACAGATGGCCAAAAGCCACTTTATACTATTTTCAACCATTCAACAGTAGTATCTTTAAAATAGTCTGTACTCAAACCTTAGCAAAGTAAGTAAAAAATTTATAACAGCTCTAGAAAAGCTAATATTGAGTGCCATTTGAGCCACATTTAGCTATTTCTCAAATCTGAGATCCATTTACTATCCTGCTGGTTTGTCAGTAAAAAGCTAGGCAACAGGGCGAAAACCCACCTTTTTATTATAGAGCATGTACAGGAAGAAAAAATTCCAGATGACTTGAAACCCCAGTATTATCTTATATAGGATAATATATAGTAAATCCTACATACTATATCCGGTAAAGGAAGTATCTCTTTTAAAAAAAATGTTGGGGGGTCCCTAAAGAATTGTTGGTGAAATAGTATGATTCTTACAGTCAAGGACAAAATAACAACCCAGATTTGTGTGCTAGTACACTTGTTCCTACTGTGCATCTTTTCCTCCCAAATATCTCTCAACCTAAAATAGTTGACAAGTTGTCCTCTGGAAGCAGGAAGAAGCTACATACAAGTGGATCTCAAAGATATTGTCATAGCTACTGCTGTATGTTTGTCTCTGAAGGGCTCCTTTTTCAAACTGACCCACATTTTAGAAAATAATCCAGTCTGTATCTGTTTCAATCACAATTCAAGAATCACAAATAACTTCAAAAGAGGGAAACATGTTTTGCCTTTTGGTTTTAAATTCTACAATTTTCTTTTATTTAGATCTTCATGCCAGGATTTTATCAGTACTGTTTTTAAAATTCTATTTAGTAGCCAGGAAAATTTTAGGTAAGATGGAAGCAGATGTTCCAGATTTAAGATCTCTTAAAACAAGCACAGAGAGCAAGAACTAATATAGAAAAGAAAAAAAAATTAGCAATCTATGATTTCAAAAGGAATTTGCTAAACAACAGAAAGGAAAAAAGTCAAAGGAGAATGTTCATCTGAAAACATTTGGATAATTTATGGAAATAAAATTTCCTAGCACTAAAAACAATGATAATGTCTCAACATAGTAGGAAATACTCCCTCCTATTATATGTCAATATTTGTGCAAAAGAAATAAAGAGCCCTAAATGTAGAAAGCATAATTCAAAACTAAAGAGAAATTGGAATTCATGGAATTCAGCTCTACATTAAGAAAAAAAAGTGAGAAACAAGACAGCCCCTTAAACATCTGAGATAAGAATCTCCATATCAAAATATTTTTGTTGTATATTTTAAATGAATTTCAAGCTTTCATTCCTTCTAACAATTTTGTAGACTTTTCCTCTACCAGTTCCTAATGCTTTCCATCTATTTCTGTCCATTCCCGCCTCCTTGCAACTTAGAGGTCACAATAGCTCTTAAGCTTAGAAACACTTGGATTTGCTTTGTTAAAAGTCATAGAGGTTTTAATTTATCTGATCCTAATATTCTTTAAGGGCCAAGAAAATCCTTTCCCAACCCATAAACAGGGAGAGTTTGCATGTTAATGAAAAGAGAAAAGATTTCTTCTGGGTATGTGAATTTCTCCTTTAAGTTCTATCATCTTGATCTGTGTGTACTTCCATCACACAAGCACACCAGCAGTATGTTCCCGGTTCATGCTCTCCTGAATCAGTTGTTTGCCCTCAGCCTACAAGTTAAAAATGAGGTGTGCCCTAAGATCCCAAAGACTTACGTTGCTTTCTTGTTGCAAATTCCATTTCTAAATGCCTGTTGTCCTTAGGAAAGGGGAAAATGTAGTAAACCTAGCTAGGATGCACAATAGAAAGATACCCATCTTTTCCTGTTGTCACTGAAGATGTAATTTAATTAGATGGGGCTAGGCACAGGAGATACATGATTCTGCAGGAAAGGGTATCAGTTGATTGCACCAGGCTGCCTCTGCTATGGCCAGCATACTGCCACACAAAAGAAGAAGAAGAAATTAAAACAAAATGCAACACAAAGCAGACACAACCTGAGATGCTTTGGGGGCTGAAGAGAACATGAGGATGCCCTCCTTTCTACTGTGACTTAACTTATAAAAGAGATCTTCTAAAAGAATTCTTCAATTTAGTTATGAGTTAAAGTCCAGGGTAATGGAAGCTCTGGGAAAGAGAACAAAAGAATTGGAAAGAAAATATATATTCAACACCCAACAATGCTAAAGCAAAAAGCAGCCAATCACAAAACTAGAAAGTTTGGCAGGAGGTATTTAAAGAAATCTTTGGGCTTTTCCATGGGAAGGGCCGACAGACTTTCTTTTGAGTGATTTCTGGCTCTAAGAAACCTCTTTACTCACAAAAAAAGAACTTTATTTAAATGACCTATTTGGTCCCCAAGAAAAAGAAATTAAAAAAGAAAAGATACTAAAGACAGAACCATGTGACCTGGTGACAAACAAAAAAGAGGGTACACTAGAATTTCAATAGACTCCCTAATACCATAGAAAAAGCAGAACAACCCAATGCCTAGGACTGCAGACTGTCAGTGTGTAGGGAGTGAAGAGAGTGCTTGAGTTGACCCAGCTACAGGCTTTCTGAGGCTAACCTTAACTTCCCAACTGAGACTAGGGCAGCCTCTTTCTCTTCTCAGTATTTTCATGAAGAAAAGGGCTGTTCTCTTAGTTACATGGGGCAAACATTCAAAAGCAATCTCTGCCCTGGTGCTCAGGCTGCCTAAGGGAGGCAGAAAAAGGGCACAGAAGAGCTCTTGCCCTTGAAAGAGACTATTTTCACACTCCCAAAGGCTTTCTATGTCCAGTTACCATTTCTGATAGCTCTTAATCCTCCGCTAGAGGCAAAGCAGTGGTGACTCTGTATTTTTGTAAGCACACATGTGGAAATTACTAATCCAAAATACTATTTGAGTGTCAAGATAATCAGCCTAACCAAAATACCCCAAAGATTTTTCTCCGTCTCTCAAGATTTTTTTCCTTGAACACTGCATCCATAATAGTCAATGATGCACATTAGCAGATGCCAGAAAATGGTCATGGGACAGTTGAATTTATTTACGTTCTTTTTTAGGGTTTATAGGCAAATATGAAGGCTGCGTGGCACACGTTCTTTTTTAGCACTACGTATTTCCTCCTCTCTGAATGTGGGTACAATTACCCTGGGTTGAAACCAAAAACATCATCTTTCCACACCACTGACTGAAACAACCTGCCCATTCCACTAACTTCCTATGGTCTCACCTGTTTCTCCATAGACTAAAACCAAATGTAAAGTAAACTCAGTTAAAGAATTTTCCAAGAAGCCACTTAAATAGTATAGAATTATTGCCCTAAATAAGAAAGTCCTGGGAAGAGAACAAAAGAGAGAGAAGTTAGAAGATCATGAAGATATGTAAGCATTCATTACTTGCTTAGTTGCATTATCACAGAAATAAAGCCCTACTCATGACTGAGGACCATGGAAACAGTGACTTTGTGGAAGAGAATCCAAACTTGTCTGGAACCTGGCTGTTTTCAGGAAGTAGCTGCTACTTCCTATCTCCTCTATTTCATTGGCAGACATAGGCTGCAAGTAAAATAAAACATCCTATTACTCTATCATGAATCCCTTAAAAATATCCTCACAGGTGCCTGGAATGCTAGTTTCAAACATTTCTTAACGGGGAGAATGATCCCAGCAGAAAGCTTTGCTTTCCTCATTCAGTATTTATCTCTAAACTCTTTTTTTCTTGGTTTTGGAATGCATCTGGTTTCTCTGGTGGTTCTTTGTTAAAATGCAAACTCAGAACTTTCACGTCTTCAGTGAAGGAACATAATCTGCAGATATAGACAAAAATCTAGCCACAGTCATAGAAGTCCCAGCTTCAGGGATGTATGATGATGGTCTAGGAGTCCCTCCTGAGCCACCTTCAATTTCAGAGATTTCTTTGTTTAGAATACTTATGAGATTCTGATAAGACCCAAGACAGAAAAAACAAAAACAACTGCATTAACCCATGGGAGACACCTGTTTCTACTACTGTCTCAACAGTTCTTATTGCCCGCCAATATCCTCATGATTTCTGTGTAGATTCTAGTCAGAAAAGGATCTTAACCCATCGGGCAGGTCACAGCTGCTGTCCAAAATGTCTGTCCATGAGTGTACCACAGGCGAGGTGCTATTAGTACAAATCTGTTTCACATTCAGTCTCTAGTGACAACCAGATCAGTCTGGAAATTTCTGGTTAGAAGTGGAAGGTCTCACATATCTCGCATACCTGCTTCTGCTGTGTTGCCTTAGTCAGGTGCCTCCGTTATCTGTGACCAAGCTTTTGGGCATTTGAAGGAGTTCAACCATCAGTAATTTCTGTGTATCCTTTTGGTGAGAAACTTGAACAAATGCTATACTTCAATTGGATTTACTGGTGTGTGTGTGTGTGTGTGTGTGTGTGTGTGTGTGTGTGTGTGTGTGTTTGTGTAGGTGTGTATGTGTGAACCCACACATGAACATGTGCATGTGTGTCAGTGTGTATATTTATTGTCGTCTGGGCGCATGTGTGTGCCTCTCAAAGGAAGCACTCACAGGCAGAGTCCTGGTGCGTAGATATGGTTGTTTGTTCTCATCAGTGTACTCAGACTTGTGGCTTCCTTCCCAGGAAACAGTCACCTGCCCACTCTGTTGCTTTTTGTAGCATTTCCGAGTTGGGAGAAACAAAGGCAGCTTGTTGGTTCCACAGCAAGCCCACAGGACAGGCTGTTTTCCTCCAAAAGAAGGTGGAGCACAAGTGCTCAACTGGGAAGCAGACCAGAGAGTGGCAAAGGAGAGCAGGGTATCTTATCCAGACTCTCAGAGGGGATAAGGCCAGGCAGACAAGGGCCATTCACCATCACAGGGCTATACAGGGCTCTCTAAAACCCAGTGTGAGCACACACTCACACACAGGGACCCACATGTGAGTTTTAGTCCCAAACTAAAGCTTCCTAGTGCAGCCTGCAACCTGCATGAACTGTGTCTCCTGAAACCAATGTGGCCTTTGCCCAAGTTTTTCCAGGAATGGGTTGTTTTCCATATCTAGCAAACCAAAAGAATACCAGGGGAAAGATTTTGAGGGAAATCTCTAAGAATTGTTGGCTATTACCCATGTCAAGAGTTAAAATAGAATGCCACTTTAGCAAAATATACTGAATAAATGAACCCAGCTCTCAGGCTGACTCTGATGGCTTGGTGGCCTAGAAACAGATTCAGTTTCTCATGTTCATATCCTTCTTTTACTAGATAGTTTCTTATTTTTTGATAGGTAGATTCTTTCTCTTTCACAGAATTTAGAGGACATTTTCCTCTGCTATTTTGGTGATTTTTTTTCCCTTTTCTCATTTACAGGCTATTAACAGTTGCAACATTTTTTTTGGTTATTATTTTTTAAATGTACATTGTTTTTCTATATCGAGAATAAGTCTGTGACGGTAGCCATAAGTATTTCTTTTACTGGAAAAATGAATTTTGTTTTTTGTTGTTGTTTTTCTGGGGTGTTTTTTCTTTTTTCTTTTTGATCAACAGGGGTAGTGACTTTGTGGAAGATTATGAGTTACTATTTAGGTAAGCTTACTTAAGTTCATCACACTACATTGCAGTATTTCTGAAAACTAGAACGTACACGTTATATATAACAACTCTATACTGAAACATATTACATTATATTCATTTTAACTTTCAAATCTGTCTACAATCATAAGTTGATTTAAATATTATTTCTTCACATTTATCACCTATCACCAACCTGCTGCAGTGAACCTGGTACATTTAATAATCATTGTGACTGTGCTAGTTTGCTTTTTATATTATCAGCTTCAGTATTGTCTTTAGAGGATTTTTTTAATGCTCAGATTTGGCAAATGTAGGAAAGTGAAAACTTAAAAAAATTGTTTTTGATGTGGCTGTTGTAAAGAGATTCATATTCAAAAGTGATCTCGTCTAGCTCACCCTCGCCATATCTGAAGACAAAAAGAAGTACATATGAATGTATCTGTGATTTTTTTCCACCTTTAGGACTGGCAGTGCCCATGTTGCTTTTAAAAATAGACCAATGAGCTGCTTAGCATTCATATGATCTGACCAACTATCTATGATAAGCTGCATTTCAAAGGGCTGCTCTGGTGAGAAGTACAAGTGAAAGCTCTCGTTATTCCAACCATATTCTCCAACATTGATTTTAATACTGGTTCTTTACTAAATACTTTCTGTTTTCAGTATGCTTACAATTATCTTCACTAGTCTTCATAATTTCCCTGGAGGCAGTTTGGCTCGAATAGTGCTCGTTTTCCCAAGAGATCTGTATTAAAATGAAAACCAGGCTTTGAGAAACTTTTTATTGACAGAGGCTAGTAGAGACAGAACTCAAATGCATATCACATTTTTCAATCTACAGAGTCTATAAAATGGTGGCTCTTGGGTATCTGGTCCTTGATATTTCCACTCGGCTTTTGAAGTGGGAATTTGGTGCCTTTCTTCTTTAGCCAGGCCACTATGAAACTTCCAGAAATCAGACAGTCTATCTTTCCATGCATGGTATACTTTCTGAGAGAATTTTACAGATAGTTTCTCCAGCCTCCCTCAGTTGTTCAATTCAATGCCTGGACATCAGAATTATATCAACCTTTCTTCTATTCTGAGTCTCTGAAACCAGTGTTATTCCCTTCCTTGTAAATATTCAAGACATGATTTAAACAGCTTTTTAAATAAAATCCACTACAGAAGCCTTCTCTACACTGGATCAACTTAAGTCTTCTTAGTGTGACCACACTAATTTCTTCTTCCATCTTCTCTCAAATTTGCTTTTGAGTCCTGTGATTCTGTTGTGCTGTCCATCAGGTCTCTGCTCCCACGCCACCAAATCCTCAGCATTCTCACACCAGGAAGTTTGGTACTCATTAAGTAGCTGCCCACTCATACTCTCTTCTGAAGGGGCCAATGTTGAACATAGTAGTGAAATTACCACTGTGTTCTCCATTTTCATGGAGAACATGTCTACTAGACAAACATATTTGTGGACTGAGGATTGGTAAAATTGGTAAAATTATCACATACTCTCTAAAGTGAATCAGTATCATTATTTTCTCTTTCCTCTCTGGACGCATTCTTGTTATTTCTTGTTCCTTTTTGAAGCAACGTTGAATGAGCTACTTGTCTCATTACTGGCCCCCACAACTCTAATATTACATGTTAATGCCTGGCTGTTTATTTCTCATCCTTCCCCCACCTTTTTTAATGTCCTTCTTTAAATGAGTTCTTAAACTTGAGACTCGTAGGTAGAGCAAAACATGATGGCTTCCTTGCAGCTTGAGATTTTAAAAGCTGTCAATATTCTTTTGAGAGTGGGAGAGCCTGAGTCATATTCTTAAATGTCAACTGTACTAGCTGAGATAATAATTCCTCTCACCTTTACATTAGGCCAAAGATAAAGAGAAAAGTATTTTCTGGCTTTTAAAATCAAATTCTTGAGATGAGTATACCACTGCTGAGGGAGAAAAAAAATCACTAATGTCAAATATTTCAACTCTTACAAATACTTAACTAAATGATATGCTTATGTATAGGAATTTGGAGAAAGGAGTAACACTGTAAAATAATTTTGATAACTCTCCAGGTCTTAAAAAGCTCTCCTCATACAAGTAAGCCACTACCCATTGAAGGAAAAAATTCAGAAGTTCTTCACTTGCTACCTTTTGGGGGGGGAAAAATCCATTGGTCTAGAACTTTGAACAGTAATCTATAAGGAATAAAAAGTTTTTCAAGTGCCTATTTTTGACCAATGATTGTTTAAATACACACATAATATGTGCATAAAGAAGACAAGAGAAGGCTGGATATGCACTTTAAGGGCTGTGCAGAATGTACAGTGTCCAGTTCCTAAGCATTCACCATATAATTCGGTCATTGTGTTAAATTTCATTCCAATAGATTTCAATTGTGTGGTCTCCCAAGCACTGCTCAGAAGACTGATGTCATCCTGAGCATATCTCTTTCAGGATGCTGCTGAGGTCATTGTTACAGTAATCCTGTAACACAGTCATCCTGACTTCTAGTCCAATACTCTTGTCATGGCAACATATTGCCTGGCTGGCTCATATGAAGATGAATCCCCTGACATTTGGAAGTGCACAGATGTGTGCTTTCATTTCTTGCTTTACAGGTAACAAGCAAAACCATCATTTAATATCACAAATGTGTTCTTATTTGAGTCTTGACCCAGCTTTTGTCTTGATCAAAGCAACTTGTAACATCAACTCACACCAAAGAATGCAGTAGAATAAATGGAAGGTCAAAAGCCTTCCTGCAGCAGGTGTCTAACAGGAAACTAGTTTCTTAAATCCAACATTTAAATTGCTTGAGATTGTGTTCTTCACTTGCTGTCCAAGTGAGTTTTATGTCCTTTTCCTTTGTCCGTTCTAAGTCTGTCTTAAAGTATCCTTCATCTGAAGTACTCTTCTCCTCAGGCATTGGCTTCTAAAGGAATAAAAGATTCTCTTTTCCATCCTAAAACATTGTCATCACTTCAACTATAATGTTGCGTAGAAAAAGACCTGGTTCTGAAAGATCCCATGTGATCCAATTGATCCAGGTTGCTTCTTGATTGTGTTCCTTCAAGTTGCCCAAAAAGAGTACCCTGAGACCCAGGATTTCTCACCACAAATCTATGTTAGTCACAGACTAATGCCAATATTTAATAGGCTACCAGGTGTGGATTTCTTATTCTTCATAAGCCTCCTGTTTGTCCGAGAAGATATGTGTCAAGAACACCAAGAGCCCTAACAGTAATTAATGCAGCCAAATAATGGTCAGAAACATTATAGAATATATTTTGGATGTTTAGAAAGGGATTTTTTTTTCTTCTCCTCTCCCCGCCCCCCAAAAAAGCTTGCTTTCCCCCCAACCCCTTACAACGCATTTCAGAAAGACTGCATCTCATTTTACAGATAGGTAGTTTTAGTATTTGCAGATATAGTTTAGCAAATGTTCTGAGATTGAAGCTGGTAGCAACATGTTTATTTTCTGCACTGGACTTTAGGACAAGTGTGCATAGATGCAATTCCTTCAAAGAAAGTGAAACATGGTAAAGCAAAAGGATAGTACTTTTACACATTAAAACAGTTGTTTGCTATCTGTAAACCTTGATTTAAGCATAATTATAACATTTTAGTTATCTGAAACTGGAGGAATGTGTATTTTAGTAAAGTCTGTTTGTTGATTTGTTTGTTTTCTTTTATCTCTTCTCAAGATAGGAAAAGATTTGGATTCTTTCATTTGATACTTTATCAGCAAATTTCTGCCCTCCACCCAACCATAGTCAGTTTCCTCTTACAAAAATCTGCCATCTTCCCATTAAGGAGTCTTTTCTCCATGAAAATGTTATTTTTATAATGGCACTTGAGAGAGTTAAGTTCTTTTATTCTGATGGCTTTGAGGAGAGAAATTCTAGCTGCACTTTGATAGCATAGATAAAATAGCTATTTATTGAGTAAGAAACCCTCTGTACCTAAACAAATAGATCTGGGGCCAAAGAATGGAAACCAATTGCAGGTGAAGGTCATGCATGCCATGCTACAAATCCTTATTGTCTCCTCAAAACCTTTTTAAAAATAAGGCTGGGAGTAAATTATTATCTAGTATAGAAAAATCCAGGAAAAAAAGAAGGGGTGCTAAAAAGAATGCCAAAATCAATCTATAGATCTTTACAGTTGTAGCGATTTCTTTTATATTCACACTGTAAGACTGTATTCAGGTCTTCAAGAGGTCTTAGAAAAAGAAACAGTGCTTCCTCCTGTATCTCCCTTCCCCAGCACTGAGGTAACTGAGATTCAACCATCTAAACTCAGCATTACAAAAGAAGGATAAACCAAATCAGAAACTGGGTGTAGGGGAGGAAGTTGTAGTATTTCATTTGAAGCAAAGTGTTTGAACTCATCTCCATTTGCAAATAGCATGACAACTTCTCCACCTGCCTTGTGCTTTAATTTATATTCTTGGCTCAAACTTTAAGATAATTGCAATTTTCATTAAGTGGACACAGGAAAAAAACAAAAAGGGGTTCAAGATAATATGATGGGACTATACAGTTTTGAATTCCAAAAGCTCTGGGGATCATTAGAGAAAGTTGTCAACATTCGTCCCATTGTTTCTGCCTATCCCTTTTGACAGTTCCAAGAATTGGTATGGCAGCTACACTCCTTTGTGATTCTATATGCTTCTTAATGGTATACAACCCATCTGAAGAATTTATAGAGACTCTCGTCTGCTTCTATACCTAAAAGGTACTCTCCCTAGTACATAAGGGGTGTGCAAAGAGATAACTGAACATAATAAAAGGCTTCAACTTTGAGGTGAGATTTTCCAAGACTCTAAATTGATTTGGCATGTTCATAGCCGGGCAAATCTTGGAAAAGAAACCTAGTTACTCTTCCTTTCCTTGAGCCAAATCTTGATTTGCAATTGGTTATAAATTTGTATGAGAATATTTTTGAAAGTATTTTTTAACAGTCACCTTCTTCCTTAGTCCTGTTTGTTTGAACCTTAATTTTTTTTCTCCAGGGGCCTCCATAGACATCAATTAAGGATAATTTGCATACATCTAATGCAAGTTCATTTTTGCATCATTGAAAGAATTACAGTTTTCAAAACAGATGAAAACGTGATCTCTTAATCATCCTCAGCCTGGCAAACATAAGTGAAAACCTGATGGTAGAGAAAATCTGTAATAATGTTGTTTTAAAGTAATATGCCGAACCCACTATGCCAATTGTTTCTATGTCCTACTCTATTCTAGCTATGACATATTGATTCTTCTGAAACTCCCAGCACACACGTATGGGTCTGAGCAGATAGGCAGGTTCACATTTGCAGAATGAGGACCCAGACAAACAGAAGACAGATATTTAACTGGTATCAAGTGCACAGCGTTTTTCTAGACTCACTGATATTCTCACATCTCAAATGAATTCTAGATGAATCCTAAGCAAGAAGTAAGCTCTGTAAGAAATCCTGCTTTGAGTATGTTCTTTTTTTTTTCTTGCTAATACAAAAAAGAGATATAATGCAGAATCTCAATTTTGGAATAATAATTTACTTTTGTATTTAATAATTGTACATTTGCATGAGAGTATCATTTAGCTATTTGTACCAATTACCAATCCATCATTTTGAGAGAGGCCTTGAGAATTTCTGTGTATGTGTATGTATATCTGTATCTGTGTGTAGTCAGGGAACAAAAGAAATGAATAGAAGAGGAATCACATGAAGGAAAGAGAGGTCAATGTAGAAAGGTGAACACCCCTGGTGTTCTTATTTATGTTATGTAAGGTAGCCGCTGCCCATAGCCCTTGAAGAATAGTTGATTGCCCCATTGAAACATACAAATCTGAAACTGTCAAATTTAGGAGCCTATTTTAAGAAGCAGGAAAGTTCTGTTTTCTTTTCTCTCTGCCCATTCCCCTTAGCATCGGAACCATCTGACATGACAAAACCCATTAAACAATAACCACTACTGACCTTTACATTGAATCTTTTAAATAACACCCCTCGTTTCCACTCAGCTACTTCCCTTCCTTTTTTTGCCTATTGACATAATGCTTTACAAAATAATATATAGGTGTATACTAGTTGTTTCTGTCTTTGAGCTGAAACAAACAGGGGCAACAAAGGAGATGACTCACAGATGTGTGAGGTGAAGACTGAATTTCCCACTTTTGTAGCACTGGTATAACCTTTAGTAAGTAAGAGCTGTTTAGGATTGAGCTTTGAGTATATAATAGGACTTTTTTTTTTTTTTTGCACTAAGTATGACTGCACTGTATTGCACTACTGAAATGTATTTACTTGTGCCAGGAAAGAGTGTGTTAGGTAAGGGAAAGAAAGAGGCAAGTTGGGAAGCCAAAAGCATCACTGAAATGGAAGAGCATTTCTGTCATGTTTGCTCTTAGCAGAGTAGATGAGAATCTATAGGATCTTTGCTGACTCTTGACCAAGCCTAGAAACAGCCATGCTGATAACGCCTGTTTTCTTTTTGTAAAGAAGTTGGATTAGTACAGCAAATTGAGGACATTTCAGAAGAAAATTTACCTAATATTTTTTCTAAGTTTCAGTAAGAGCTGACATAGTGAGGAAGCCAACTGATACCACATGGAGGACTTGACCTTGGCCCACACCACAAAGCCCTTGCTGATGCACATGTTGGTGTAATAGAAGGCAGTGGTATGTACTCAGAAAGAAAGAAAAAAAGAAAGAGAAAGAAAGGAAGAAAGAAAGAAAGAAAAGAAAAGCAAGGCAGGAGGCATAGCCTTGTCCATGTTGAGATATCCTTTCAATCTGAGCATACTTTTCCATCCATGGGTGATATTTAGACCGGGCTAACCAAAGAGGAAGGCCATGCATATGGTAAAGTTTTATACGGTGACAGTAAGGGAGCAGTGCAATAAACTGAAAACCAGTGAGGTAAAAGGCTTATTCTGGAACAAGCTAGGCCAACTTGAAAATTGGAGGAAGTATTAACAGATTAATCAGAACCTAACAGCTACTTTGTCATAGATTATCCTTATTGAGAAGAGATCTTAACAGTGCCTAAAAGTCTAGTTGTTTCTTCCCTAACTTCATTGGAGGATATATTTTTATTGCCTTTTCTTAAAACTTTAGAAGCGCAGAGTTTGACAGCTCTATAGTAACTGTTAATGAGAGAATCTTGTCCTACCAGAAAAGCAATAGATTGTGTCTGTGGGAACATAAAGATGCTGAGACTCTTCCAGAATTGAAGTTGACTGCTTTTGAAAATTGTGGTTCAGCAAGAAAGAAATGCAGTCCATATAAACGGTTAATACTGAATTTCTCTGAATACTCTTACTTGTGAGGGCATCAGTTTGAAAACCTCTCAATTGAGGCCTCTTTTCTAAGCTTACAATATTGATACCTGTCTCTTTCTCTCTCCTCCTTAGTATCTGCCCAAGTCTACCATTGCAATTTAAAAATAGGTTTTACACAAGTGATCAGCCTTGCTAGTTGGACAAACTCCATGTGGAGCTTTCACAACTAACCTAACAATTCCTTAAGCACTCAGAGTATTATCTCTATTTAAAATAAGAATTATAAATGCAGATCTGTTAACAGATACTTAGAAATGAGTACTGGGTAAGCTCTAAGACAACATAACTGCACCAAACCAAAGCTTTAGAAAGAAAAACATAGACCTTTTAAACATATACTTCTATTAACTGCCCTAGGATATTTCTCGTGAAGCTTTGAGGAAGAACTTTTTCCTTGAATCTCGCATATCCCTTCTGGTTCTGTCACCAAAGATTTTCATCTCTACAACCCAACCTTCTCTTTCCCAGAGAAAAGAGCTACAGTGGGGTCAAGGGTTATGCTTTTGGTGGTCAAGGGATGAAACTTTGGTTTTTCTTCTGTTCACAGTGGTATTTACAGGAGACCTGGGCATTGGAGGAGCTACTGAACTGTCCTTATGACTTAGGGTCTGGTCAGAGGTTTGGAAAATACATACTAGTGCTTGGCCCTGTCAACTATTTTTAATAGAGTCATGACCTAGAGTCTGATAAAGACAAAGAAATTTCCATGGCTGAGAGTGAGCTAAATCATTTGGAACTGAACAAGGATCATTAGTGAACTCTAGGACAGCATGTAACAAGTGCAGATAACGTCTCTGTGAGGCCCAGGCCAACAGTAGTGAATTGTGGGGGTAACAGACAACTGGCCAATGAAAAGCCACCATCTAGATAGGTGGTGTTGGTATTCCTAGAGTAATTGAAATGTCTGTGACCATGGCAAGGAAAATACTTGGAGGCTAACCTGTTATGATAGTGCCTTTCTTGTTGTAGCAAGTACTCAATTAATGATTTATTCTGTTATAATTTTTTGGACCATTTTCCCCAGTCTTCTGAAGAGATCTAAAAGGATGGTATCCATTTAGGATAAAGGGATGGGATATTACTCTTGGAATGCTGTGATTTGATGTTTGCACTAGATTCTAAACTTTTTTAACTGGAGTGACTGAATGAGAGAAAAACCAAGGACAACTGAAAGGAAGAAAAAAAACCAAAAGCAGTAGCAGTATTGCCTGATTTCTCCTCCTCCTCCTCCTCCTCCGGCTCCTCCTCCTCCTCCTCCTCCTCCTCCTGCTCCTCCTCTTCCTTCTTCTCCTCCTCCTCCTTCTCCTATTACTTCTCTTTTCTTATTTTTCCTCCTTCTCTCCTCTTCTTCTCTTCTGCTTCTTCTTTCTTTTCCTTCTTTCCCTTCTTCCCCTCCACCTTTTCTTCTACCTCTTCATTCTTGTGCTTACTTTTCCTCTTTCTCTTCTTTTTTTGGGGGAGGATACTTTACATCTATTCCTTAACAAGATCAACCCTTATCCATTCTTTTCCATTTTTTGCCCCACGCCAAGCCATCAGTGTGGATCAGTCATTGGTCAGGGATAGTTCATACAAGGAGCCTCCCTTTTCTCACTTTCTCTGAATCATCAAGGGCTGGCAACCGTGGGCAAAGAGGAGTAGAGAGACATACACTCACCCTACACAGCCCAGCAGCTTTTTTGGAGGCAAGTATGGATATTGTATTAACAAATGAGCTGACATATATTTACTGAAAGACATTGGAACCTAAAGGCACATCATCCTAAATGGTGCTCAGAAGGAAGGAAACCAATGTGTTGAAGTAAACAAAAAGAGATGATACCCAAAGTCTGCCTACTTCTTTTGTCTCTTCTTTTACCTGCCTTCCCACCATGTCCTCTCTCTCTGGGAATTATATTTCATCTCACATAGGTTACCAGAAACACTATTTGATTTCTTGGTTTCTCTCTTTTTCAGTGGTCTGGAAACTCCTCCAAAATTAAAAACAAATACCATTAATAGCTTCCCTGTGGCCAGCCAGTTTCCCAAATGGTATCTACCTGGTCTTGACAAGTCAACAAAGATAATTCATTTTTATTTTTGGTTCTATTTCCATTTGAATTTTGGGTGAGGCTATAGAAAGGTGGATATCATGAGAAAAGTTCAGAGGCTGCAGTTCTAGGGCACAGCTTGTCAGGAGAGTTTACTTTTCCAAAATATATCTTTCTACACCTGTGTTCAGTTTAATTTCTTGCCCTTGATGGTCATTTCTATTGCATTTGTGGTTATTTTTATAAGAATAGAGGCCATTTGCTATGTCTATTTGAGTGCTCTTTTTCTATTTTCCCTACATGGATGCAGCACCAACCTGTTAATGAAGTATCTTTTTATTATGTTTTTAATATGTAATTCTACTGTAGACCAAAAATATAAAAACAAATTTGTTCATTTTAAAGATATAAAGAACTAGTGAGTGAAAGATTTAAGAGTTGAACGACAGAAGAGCAGTGGTTAACTATGTTGAGTTAGAAATCTAAGAGTAGCCTTACCTAGTTTTTAACCAGTGCTTGCCAATCATACCATAGTTGGAAGTATATTATCTTGGCTTCTTCAAGCTTATGTTCTATAATTCTTATTTGTCTGTTTGTTTTATTTGATGTAATTGAGGTTGCACATCATGCTATTTTTGACAATGCCTGATTTTATTATATTGTAATTTTATCAGTCATTTCCTTTAGAAGAATGAGGGGGAAAGTTTTATTTCTTCTTTTAATTTAAAATTTGTTTAATGCACTGGAAATAAAATTGGACACAATTCACTGTTTAAAAGTCAAAAACAAAACAAAACAGCAACCATGAAGAAAAAACCAGCAAGCAAATAAAAGGGGGAATAAGCTTTGAAAAAGTCTGTCCATTCTGAAAACACACGCAAACTACATCCCACGTGAAAGATAAATATCAGCAAGCAAAAAAATTATAGATATATGTGTGTGTCCAATGCTGAATGAGGAGCCTGTGTTCAATGGAAATGTAGAAAACAAGGAATTTCTTTTTGATGAGAGATCTTGTCATTGTCCCCATTAATACTAAACAATTTGGATATGGAGGAGATTGTGGACTGTCAAGGAAATAACCACAAGCCTTCTTGATGTCACTGGAGCTCTGCATTATTTTTGTATCCTATGCTTCAGCTCCATTTAGAGAAGAAAATTACTCATATAAACACACACATATTGAAAATGATTTGTATACAGTACACAAACACACACTTTGGCATCCTGACCGCCCATGTGTTACCTCACTCATTTACAGTGAAGGTCCTGCAACATGGGAGACCACCAGTGACTCATTGGATATTGGCATATGCTAAAGAAACTCTTGAATCCAGACTGCTCTTCCTTTATCAGTACTTCCCAATACCAACAGGGCCAGCTAGCCGTACCAATGCACAGTGAAAACATAGCTCTTTACCAACTGATTACATCACTTGTGTGATATTTGCTGGGTTTTTCTGGTTTTGTTTTGTTTTGGAGTAGGGGTGGGAGTGGATGTAACTTCACAATCCTAATACAGTAAATGTTTTGCATCTTCCATGTTTTATGCAAAAATAGACATTTAAATCAATAAATAATTGTGCCCTAGACTGAAAGTTAATGTTTAGGAGAGGGGAAAAATTGTTGGAATTTTTTCTACATTTTTTTGTGAAGAATCTTTTTTGGAAAGGAAGGATACATATTTTTGTTGTGTAATATTTTCTATTTTTGAATGCATTTTATTGGTACAAGACTGTTTTTTTGGTGAAGACATTATTTAAAAAAAAAAAAAGAAAAAAACTAATCGAAAAGTTTGCCCTTAAGGATATGCTGCAGTTTTGAGGTTAAAAAAAAAAAACTGATTCAAGATGCGTGTTAAAAGTTGGGATTATATTGTTGTTTTTTGTAATTGTTACAAGAAGAAGTTTGTACCCACTGCTGTTTATTTTGTTTCAGATGAGTAAGTAAAGGGATTGTTCTTGTTTTATTCTTTTTTTTTTTAGAGAAAAAAGCTATTTATGAAATGTCAAAAACACTGGACTGTGAGTTTAAGTGTGGAAGCATTTTACCACCCTGTGTCTTCAACCAATTATGGGAAACCCCTTTTCTCTTCCCCCTGCCTTCGCCTTGCCAAATGAGAGAGAAAAAAAAATATAACAGCTCTCAGATGATTGAAGCCACCGAAGCCCTGCTTTAATTTATATGGTTTTAAAAAGTTGGAAAACCAAAGTTAAATTTGTTTCTGAAATCCTATTGTCCATTGCCTTTATTGTTGTTGTTGTTGTTTTAATAACCTAGCCAGTAGGCTCTGCCTCTCTATCTTAGATCATTGCCTTCTTAGGGACCAGGGGGGCAACTCTGTTACAGAGAGAGGCATAAAGGTGGTGAACCTGAATGCTGAGGTCTCACAGAAACAAATGTAAGTGGGACTTCAGTCTTTCAGGGGCAGCCAACCTTCCCCATCCTAGGCAAGGCTGCCTGGAGAGCACAACACCAACAATGACTGCTGTCTCCTTCACCTTCAGCTTCTAGCTCCCTCCCATGGCTGTGTTTTCTCAGCAGCTGACATCCCATGGATGGGAGGGGGCAGGAATCCAAATGGAAGATATGGCTACTGGTGCTGTGAAGGGCACCATCAGCCCTGGGCAGGGCAGGGGACCACTCAGCACATGGGACCTTGCCGGCCTCCTCTTTGACTCTGTGGATTGTCCATCCATCTGCTCACTGTGAAGATGGAGAGGCAGTGTGCCCTGAGGCTTTCCAATAGCTTTTCCATAGTTTTTCAACATTGAAAAACATAATTTTAAAAAAAGAAACTGTGGTATTTTTTTTTTGAAAAAAATCATTTGGCTGGAGGGAAGGGAAAAGGGAAATACCAAAAGCTGTAATATGATTAACTGGAGATATTTAACTGGGGCACTTTCTAGACCAAGTCAAATACGTTCTTTTCTGGACTCTAAAGCAGCCAAATCTTGAGACTGTCAATGATAGAAAGCTGAAGAGAGGCCTCCATCTTCTCCTTTCTCCTTTCTTCTCTTTGTTTCAAAATTCTCTCTTGTTCCAATTTCCCCCAAATGACTGCTCCATTGCTCTCAGCCTCTCACTTCATATACAGATACACACACACACACACACACACACACACACACACACACACTTGGAAAGTATCATTTTCTTAAGGATTGTGGGACCGAATAAAATCATGTGCCTTCATTTTTTCCCTTTTATAGTTAGATGAACCTCTTCTTTTTTACAATGTTAAGGGGGAAAAAAAGATAGGGAGGCTGAAGTGTTAGTGGAAGTCTTGGGCATCATTTGAAGAATAATTTTTGTTTAGCACACTCCCCCTATTCAACACAAACATCTGAAGCCCTTCATAACACCTTTTAGACATCTAGATCATCAAATAATCAGATACCTGACAACTTAAATCCACTTGAATTTAGAGCAATTCCTGCAGTTTCTATTGCATGGACCTCTTTGATTTTATCAAAATGAGGTGAGCATGGCAAGCTGCCTCATTCTCCTGATTGGTGCTTTTGCTCCTGTTGTAGGATGGGCGTGAGGGTGGGGGTGGGGTGGGGGGTGTTTTGACAAAGGGTGCATTCCTAAAGATCTCTGGTGCTGAAGGGCCTTTCAGAGACTGTTTTTGACATACTTTGCATACAAAATGAATGGTATCACATGCAATATTTTAATGGAGCAATGGAAGAGGCTCTTTGAAATGGGGTTTTGCATCTTTTTGTAACATTTTGATTTCTCTGGTGCCTTATTCCTACTTGATGCTGGCACTGACATACCCTCTAGAAACTGACACAGAAATCACCCTCGGGAGTGGGGATTTTTTTAGGGGGGAAGTTTGAGTATGCAGGGGTCACATAGGAGGTCAGTGTCAGTTGGTGAGGGAAAATAGATGACATCTCAGCTAAAGCCAAGCAGGGACTGCACAAATCTATTCCAGTCAAAGTTAGCAAATCTCATATGCAGACACACACAAACAACACATTCATTCTTTCTAGTCTTAGCTTTCCTTCCTGCTTCGTTTTCTATCTCTACCTTCTCATAAAGGTGCTGCTGCTGCTGCGAAGGTGCCCGGAGTCCAGAATGCCCAGTAATCACTCAGGCACAAGCCTGGCACTGCCACACCAGCCCCTGGCACGACCAAACTCAGGTTTCTCTTGTTTGGGGCTGAGAACAGTCAGATTTTTTTTCTCATCAAAAATGTTTTCCAAGGAATCAATGGATTACAGTTACTCTGCATTGAAAATGCACTTTAAAAAATAAAATAAAAGCTCCAGACTGTTTAAAATATACAGAGGGAGCAGGGGAAAGATAAACATGCTATAGTGTCTGAACCCAGTTCAGTTTATCTCCAGTTGAAACAATATACACTATATTATGTATAAATGTATACACACTTGCTATATATAGCCACATATATAGTGTATATATTATACATATATAGGTGTGTTGTATGTGCATATATACACACGTGCACATAACAGAATCAATGCTCATTACAAATCCAGATGCTCATTACAAATCCAGATGCTACACAAACAGCAGCAGAGGAAACAAGGTTGGACTCTTGCAACAGATCACAAAAAATAAAAACAGCCATTTGCAGTGACTTTGGTCATTTCTGTATGTTCATAAGGAATGGATTGTAACAAAGAACAAAAGGAACAGTGTTAGGGAAGAGAGGGAGACTGGGCAAAACCATCTCGATCCAATGCAGTAATGTTCTATACCATTTCATCTGCTTTCTTTTAGTCATGTTGATTTGATTTCAGTTCTTGGCTATTAAAAAGTGTTCTAAACTCAAGTGACCACATTCAAGTGAACAAAAACAACTACAGTGAAAGCCCTTTTCAGAGGAAGATGTCAGAAATCTCAAAACCCTTGGCCTGGCTCAGAGCTATCATGTGCAAATCAATACTCTTTTAATGTTTGAAATAAAAACTGAAAAAAAAAACTTTTTGAAGCACCTTAACGTGGCTATCCATCTGAGGAGTGGGTGCCACTTTTTTCTTTGAGCACCTTATTGACGTGTTTTTGCTATCTGCTGTCTTTCTGTTACCTGTTGGCTGACTAGCTAGCTGTTAACACACATATGTGCGCAGACCAGACATCTGGGCATGCGTGTCCTCAATGAAGTTTACTGTGGTGACTGCTGAAAGGTGAACCCATTTCCTGATTTTCCCACCACAGTGTTGTGATAAGATTTGAAGGAACCCTTTTCCCTGTACAGGAACATTTCTTATCACATTGGATCTTCATACAGAAAGGAATGTGGTCCCTTTTTTGCAATTGCTACTGTGTATACATACACATAGACATATGCGCACACACACTGTATATTCAGACCTAAATACATAAACACACGTGCACATGCGCACGCACACCACACACATATACACACACAAGCATAATTCATTTGTCCAAGTGATATTTCCAGTGTACGCGTGGGTGTCACAGACTGTTTCTGCAGTTTCCATTTCCCAGTGAATTTTGAATGGAAGGAAACTTTTCTGACCAAGACTATCTTTTCAGACTGAAGACCTGGGAACTGGGGAAGTGTTTGGGAAAAGAGAGAGAGAGAGAGAAGGAAAGACAGCTTTAGACGGGAAGAATAATGTTCTAAGAGGAACGTGAGCGGAATGACTGCAGATGTACCCTCTGTCCTGACAGGTGGGCATAGAACACTGCTTGTACCAATCCGTGTGCCGTAGAAATCCACACATACATGAACACACACCCATCCTCCCGTAGATACATGGTTTGTGATGAGCAGGTCAATAGTTTTGAGAGGAAGTTTGTTCCTTTTTTTGTTTCTCTCATTATACTCTTAACTTGTTGTCAGTTATCAAACAAACAGAAAAATTGTTTTGAAGAACCTTGCATACGCCTTTTCTATCAAGTGCTTTAAAAATATAGACTAAATACACACATCCTGCCAGTTTTTCTTACAGTGACAGTATCCTTACCTGCCATTTAATATTAGCCTCGTATTTTTCTCACGTATATTTACCTGTGACTTGTATTTGTTATTTAAACAGGAAAAAAAACATTCAAAAAAAAAGAAAAATTAACTGTAGCGCTTCATTATACTATTATATTATTATTATTATTGTGACATTTTGGAATACTGTGAAGTTTTATCTCTTGCATATACTTTATACGGAAGTATTACGCCTTAAAAATACGAAAATAAATTTTACAAGGTTTCTGTTTTGTGTGGAAGAGTAATTGATGTTGCTAAGAATGATGTTTGTTTTTTGGGGTTTTTGTTGTTTTTTTTTTAAATGTTACCAGCACTTTTTTTGTAAGTTTCACTTTCCGAGGTATTGTACAAGTTCACACTGTTTGTGAAGTTTGAATATGAAGGAATAATTAAAAAAAACTCTCTTGTCTTGGTTTCCTGTTGTGTCTTCTTTAAGGCAAGAAGTAGCTCTCCATACACTCTAGTCTAGTCTAGACTCCGTAGACTGTAGTCTAGCCTTACCTAAGATCATCCAAATTGTGGATAATACCTACAAGGCCAGAAAAATAGACTGATCCTTCAGTGCTCCTGACACAACAAGTTGGAATTTCAGGACTGGTGGTGATGTAGAAGTCAGTGTGTGACATTAACCTACACCTGTCGCAGCCTCAAAACTGATGACACAGCTCACTTGCACTGCACAAATGAATCCACATTTTGTCATTCCTTTCCCATGTGAAATTCAGTGCTGTCCACTCATGAAGAACACCTATCTCAAAGCTGCAGGATTTGAAACTATTTCACATTTGATCAGTATAATTCTGTGGATGGTAGCTCAGGCTATATAAGCCCAGCCTTGGAATGTGTGCAGAGAATGGGTAAATGAGTTCATTCTTGAATTCTTGTTCATTATTGCATTTGTCCTTACTTCTTCCTGTCAGAGATTCCAAGAGGGAATCCAAGAAAATCTGAGGTTTCTACCTATCAGCACTTAGTGCTCTCCTGCCTCTCAGTCTCCTTTATGATTCTGTCTTGGATACTTCTTGAAAGACTTAAGAAAGAAAAACTTCCTCCAGTTTTTCCTCCTCAACTTTAAACAGAAATCCACAGACAGAGACACCACACCCACCCTGATCATCAGCCCAATTTGGGATTACAGTCCAGAGCTGCATCATCCACTAGAAATCTACTGAGGACCACATTTGCAACTTTAGATTTCCAAGGAGATGGGCCTAATGAGCAAAAGGAAACAGATGAAATTAATTTTAACAATATATTTTATTTTACCCAATATATCTAAAACATCATTTTGTCATGTCAGCAGTATTTTAAAATCAATGGGAGTTTACATTTTATGACTCCCATTGTCTTAAAAAAAAATCTCGTGTATGTTTTACTCGTGGTGCAGTCCTGTTGAGTTTACCCCCAGCACAAGCACTGAGACAGTCACATGTAGAAAACCGCACATGTCTCCTTGAGTCCAGCTTCCAGGGAGATTGTCTTCGCTGGTTCCCAAAGGAGAACCTCATTCCATGAGTTCCATCTTGAAATTGATTTTCTGTCAAACTGAATCTCATTTTAGTAAGCTGACCCATTTCCAACATCTATAGGCTCTTTTGTACTTTTAATCACTTATCTAAAGGGCATTTCTTAATGTTTCACAATTACCATAATTATGGCAAGTAACATCCAGCTCACATCCCAGTCCAACCTCAGCCAGAGATACCTTTCCAGTTATATGTTCATCCATTTCCAATTCATGAGTTGTGTTCTACTTCCAAGACATTGCACTAGTTTTGCAAGAGAATAAAAAAGCCTATGAACTGTTACTTTGAGCAACAGAATTCACACATATCCTAGCTTTCTTCTAAAGAGCTGATGCTCGGACAATGTTTCCACTAATTGTTACTAATAGTCATTACTAATATCCATTTGGCAGAAGGGAGAAAAAAGTAAAAATGAAAATCCAAAGAGGGGAAGGAAGTAAACGGTCTTTATAGCACATTTTTAAACAGAGCAATGCTTTGTTTTAGCTCCTGGCAAGACACAAATTCACTTTCCTTTCTCTCAGTTCTGTGTCCATGCAAGGACATCATGCACTGGAAACCCAGTGTCCTTGCTCATTCCTCTAGAAAATGGTAAAAGTCTTCTTAGATCTAGCCTAAGTTTGTTTAATAGAAATCAATGGCTCAATCATCTTAATCTCCACACATAGGCCAAGGATGAAAAGGACCTCTAATTTAAAAAAATGTTATTAGAAAGGTGATCTACAGAGGGGTTACAGTCATATAAGTCAGGTAAACAGTACTTTTCTTCTTGGACAATGTCACCCTTTCCCTTGCTCTCTCCAAGTTTTGCCCTCCCAGCCCCACCCACAAGTTTTATAGTTCATTTTCAACATAGTGTCTAGTGAGTACCATTGTCCATTTTAAACTTTCTATATCTCACACACACACACACACACACGCACACACACACACACACACACACACATACACACACCACATATACACTTTCCCCCCAAGGAAAACTCCAATTTTTGAAATCTAGATTTTCTTTCAATGGAAGATAGATTCTAGCCCAAGATGGATCTTGGGCTCCGGCACTGGCACTCAGCTTGTTGGCTGGATAGGTATTTCCTGGGGATAAACCCAATGCACATCTGGATGGACAGTGGTTCTCTCTATCAGGACATCACAAAGGACTTGTAAAACATTATATATGAAAGATACTTGGAATGACTTCCAAAAGAAGAAAATCTGGTTTGTTGGTTGCCTTGGTACCAGAGCCTTTCTTGTGGGACTCTGACCAATACCAGCGTTAGATCCAAAGTTTCCCCAGGGTGGGGGGGAGGGGATCTCCATACCAGACCAGACTCATTGAGCTCTTTTGTGCTACCAGGGGAGTCCACGTTGCTTATTCCATCTGACCACCTCATCCTGAGCTGACATCTTTTCCCCAGAGTTCATGTACTATCCTTACCTCTTTACTATTTTTTATAGTTATCTTTTTACTCCCCTGTATATTCCCAAGGGCACAAAGCAATGTCTGTCATCCTTGTATCCCCCATCCCAGAGGCTGGTAGCATGCCTTAAACACCTTCAGTGCATCAGTATCCATGACAGCAAGAAGTGAGAGACGGATGGCTCTGTAATTAGGCCACCCTCATCATCCACCTGTATCACCAAACCTTGTTCTGTGCTATTGTGAGGAATGTGCTTGTTCAAGCACCAACATGGCTCAAAACAGTGGCTTTAAAGCCAGACCAACATGGATCTTCTTTGCTTGTATTTTTTTTCGTACTGTAGTTTGAAATCAGAGCCTTATGCTTGGCAGGCAGGCAGGTGCTCTACTAATAGGCCCTGCTTCCAGCCCTGTTGTTCACCAGTGATCTTAAAATTTGGATCGTGCTTCTTTTCCCAGTGTGCCTAAACCTCCATCCATCTATTTTAGACGTCCTGTCCTAGCTGAGTTGATGGTGGGTATCACCACGTCCAGCTTCCCTGCAGTGAGATGGATTCTCCCTGACATTTCTGCAAAGGCTGTCCTTGAACCATTGTCTTCTTAATCTCAATGTCCCACGTAGCTAGGTTCATAGGTATGAGCCACCAGCGCCTAGTTATTGCTATGTTCATTTTTACAAAATGAACATTCATGATGAAGGTACAGGATCTTCCCCTGAAGGCTGCCAAAAAAGAATGGAAAAGAAAAGTGGACGGTGTGGAGATGGAGAAGAGGATGCCATTCACTCAACACACACACACACACACACACACACACACACACACACACACTGGGCACTACAGAGGATTACACATCCACCTGAAATACAAAGACAGAAGATGTCTCTGGTCACTAATCAGTCTCTGCTAAGAAACTGAAACTCCCCAAGCTTCTGTAACTCAAGACATTAAAGTAGTCATGTGGCTCAGCATAGTCATCTCCCCTCTCCTGTCCACAGGGGACAGCTGAGCTGGCTTCCTCTTGAACACAGCTTCTGGAGGAACAGGGAATGCTGGGGCTCCACTCCTGTAGCTCAGCTGGTGTGCTTCTTGGTCTACTTTCCACAGAAGTGATTGTGAGAGGTTTCTGCGAGAAGCAAACAAAGTGAAAATATAGGGATGTTGTTCAGAAATTGCTCCCTTCCTTATCCCCACATGTGCAAACATACAGACACACAGTGGCCAACTTGGGTTCTTACCACAGCAGTGCCTTAGTCCTTGATTTCTCCATCTTGCTATAACTACAGACCAAATACCAACTGGTCTACCAAAACCACCTTGTCACACTTACAATGCAATGTGTCCATACCCACTTCTTTCCTGTTCCCTAAGTCCGGAGAGAGCTCTGGCAATCCGTACTTTCTTATTTATTCTCTCTCTTTTTTGGCAGTGTTGAGTTTGAACTCAGGGCTTCACATTTGCTAGGTTGGTGCTCTGCCATTTCAGCCATGCACCAGTCCGCCCTTTTATTTTTTACTTTCTACTGCATTTGACAATAGTAATGAATTTACTTATATTTTTATTATACTAAGCCATACACTATGATTTCTTCCTTCCTCCTCTTATAGCATCACTTCCCCTCATTCTCCTTCTTTTCCTTTGAACCCACACCTTTGCCTTCAGACAGGTCTGATGTTTGCACAGCAGTCCCCCAAGCCAAGGGGTCCCCCCAGGATTCTGCTCCTTGTGTTTACATTACTGTACTCTCCCAGCATCCTTTCATTCCTGTACAACTCCATAATCACCATCTGTCCTCTGAAGATCCAATATTTCTACCTAAATCAGCCCAAGGCTCTGCCCTGAGTTTCAAAACCAGATGTCCACCCACTAACTTGTGGGCATCGCTGACTGATGATCCACAGCCAGTTTAGATACTCAACTTGTCTCAAATGAAATCAAGATGATCCACAGCCAGTTTAGACTCAGCGTGTCTCAAATGAAACCAAGGTATCTCCACCAAAAACCAAGGTGTCTCCTATACCCCAACCGACCTTGTCTGTTCTGGCTATGTCACAACTTATCAGAACCTGGAAAGCTAACGCTGCACTCCAGTGACCCACACAGCCTCCATCCAGGCTGACTCCTTCCTCCCTTCCATGTCTTCTCTCCTGCCTACATTCATACTCATCCACCACTACACTTCTCTTAACTTTACATGGCCATCAACACAATGATCTCTCAAAAGATGAATATTGGATCAGCCCATACTTCTGCCTAAAAGCCTTCAACAGCCCCTACAGAAGGGTCACTTCACCCGGGGTGCACAGGACATGTGTAAATGTTCTCAAATTCTGTTAAGACTTTTAGATAAAGGTACATTCTTCTGGAAGAAAATCCATAATTCAAGCTGGATGCCAGCGACTCACACCTGTAGTCTTAGCTATTCAGGAGACTGAGATCTGAGGATGGCAGTTCAAAGCCAGCCTGGGCAGAAAAAGCCATGAGATTCTCATCTCCAATAAACTCAGAAAGGCTGGAAGTGGTGCTATGGCTCAAAGTGGCAGTGCACCAGCCTTGAGCAGAAGCAGCTCCGGGACAGTGCCCAAGCCCTTGCCAGCACTGGCAAGAAAAAGAAAAAAAGGTCCATGATTCATTGCATTCCCCACACACAAAAAATTATGATGGCCCCAATAACCTGTGTAACTCGGTCATGCCTTTCCAGCTTCTTCTGCCGTGCCTCCCAAAAACAACACCCTGACTTCTGAAGCTTAGATACCAGAGAGATACCGAAATAGGACTCTACTTGGAGCTGGGCTAGCTTCCCCCTGAGCTCAGAGGCCACACCATTACTGTACCTACTTTGGGATACACTAAAAGGCACAGACAGGAGAAGGGTCTGTGCTACATTCTTTATAACATTAGAGATTCAATATATGTCTTCCAACTGAAAACTGGTGGTACATACTTGGGCACACGTATGCCTATGCGTACACACTCACACATACTCTCATACATCCTTGTCCTATAAGAGCCTAATGTTCCAAATCAAGGAAACATCTCATTGCCAGCCAACTATAGATTCGCCCATGGTGACAAACAGCACAGAGCAAACTATTTAGGGAAATCAGGGATGTCAAAACGACCACCCCATCCGCAGAAGTGCACTGTAGGTGAGAGTTAGGCAGAAAGGAAGATAAGGAAAAGAAAATCAAAGAACAGCAGGCACTGTAGGATGGCAAGAGAAATGCTTACTGATGTCTAAGGGCAATGTTGATGCCATCCCAGCACCACTGAAGACTCCTCTAACGCAAGTCACACCCCACCTCCCCCCACTCCCGCATTGCACCCTACTGTAGGTCTGAGTGACAGAATTATAAACAGCCAAAGACTTGGAAAATAACAGCAACAAACACATACCAAATCTCCCTCTGTCACTCTCTGCTTCCGGGACAGGAAACACCAGCATCAGTCTCAACCAGAGTCAAGCCTAGCAGTGCAGTGCACCAATATAGGCAGAGAGGCTGAGACAGATGGTTCAGGGGCCATGGGTCTGTGCATGGCAAGCAGGTGTCAGAAATTCTGAATGGAGCTCCCTTTGGGGGCCTGAGGATTTGTTCCTAAAAAGAGACCATGGTCTCAGCAACACATACACAAGTCAGCGACCTCTCTCCACATACTACTTCATTCATACATGTTCAGAAGAAGTAACTAAACACACACTCTAGAATGAAGAAAGGAAAAGGCTATCATTGCTCATGAACATAAGTTTAAAATATCTACTACGGCCCTTGGTGTCTCTAATCCATTTTGAAGACATGAATAGTCAATTCTTCAAGTAAATGTTGACCTTTTGCACTGTGTGTCCTTGTTCCTATTGTTGGTACAAGCTTGTAATCTTAACACTGGTGGTTCCATTTTCATCTATGCTGCGTGGAAGACTCTATAATTATAATCAATGTTTTAAAAAAATTACGTCTGAGATTAATGCACTGAGAACATGTATTATCCTCTAGAACAAAAGGGGCTCAGAGATTGCAGCTAAGTGCTCCCAGAACAAATGAATATTTCCCTGGAGGAGAATGTGAGGAGAGTGAACTATGGAGTTGGCATAATCCATTGTCCAAGATCTTGACATACATATTTTTCCTTTTCTTCATGGAAAAAAAATCCCTTGAGAACACTTTCCCCAGTAACCACTTAGCAAATAGCATGTATTCATGGTAAGTTGATGCACTGCAAATACTTGTAATATGCTTAGAATAAATACAGGAACCTCATACATAGTAATCATGAATACATGTCAGAAATAAATCACAAGTATCTATGTGAACTGACTCAAGTGTATCCACAACCATATAAGGGTAATATCACATTTTTTCCTATTTTACGGAAGAGAAAAATGAAGCTCAGAAAAGTTGTATGGTAGAGCTGAAGGATAAGGCTAGGATCCAAAGCTAGATCTGTTGTCTGCACCCCCCCCACCTTGTCCCCCCAAAACATGCTCCTAAACAGTTCTATTGGCTGGCTGTTGGGGACCATAATGACTGCTGCTGCCTTGCTTTGATTCTTCTACCTGATGGGTGCTCCCAGTCCTCAGATGCTGGCAACACAGCTTGCAAGCTCACAGCTGCTCCTTCTCAGGTAATTCATTCTTAGGTTGGGTCCTCCTGAGTGAGCAGCTAGCAGTCAGGTTCCAAAAGACCAGATCCCTGCCTCAAGATGTGACCAGCTCTGAATATAAGTCTTGCTTCAGTCAGGAAATCACATCCCCCAGCAGAAATTGCATCCATGACAGACTTGGACCCTACTCTGTCTTCACAGCAGACGCCTATCATGATAAATGACTGTAGCAGCATTTGCATGCCAACCCCTTTCTGAGACCCTAATGCAAACTCGTCGTTCCTGCTCAATGATGCTTCAGGCAGCCTCTGAGGACTGAATTAGGCAGAGGGGTTGCTCACCGTGGGAGGCACTGGGTGTCCATGGGTGATGGTGAAATGGGAAGAGACACAGAAGGAAAGGGATTATGAACTGGACTTTTTCCCAGTGATAACCCTGAGCAGAGAAAATGACAGGCTCATCTTTATCAACTTAAAGCCAAGCAGAAAGGCACAGCTACTCGTTGGTAGCTTGTAAACACATCTTTACCCACAGCATCTGAGGACCAGGCACAGGGGATAAAAGTAAAAGAATTTCAAAGAAGGCTGTAGTCACACTGTACTCACAGGGCCTAATCCAAAATCAGTGTCTCAAGTGGAAAGCAAGGGTCTTTGAGTCCTGGATGGATGTTTCTGGGCAAATGCTTTTGAGAACCTTGAACCAGCTGCTCCTCTTGTATGACCTGGAGCTGCAGAACTTGCCACTTTCCTGATAGAAAATATGCCCTAGTAGGATGTGCCTCCAACATTTCTACTGGCCAGCAAACTCTTAATTACAGTAAAGCATCAGCTTTACACTAAGGGAGAAAGTGCTTGGCCAGCTAAAGGAAGGGGAAGAGTATACAGAAAAAGATGTCACTAAAAGTACCTGGCAAGAGCTAGGAGATGATGCCTAGGAGCCAATCTTGAAGGTGCTGAATCAGAAGTGAGCAAGTCTAGTAGACTGTAAGGTTAAATGAGAGAAAACTTGATAATATTGGGATTCATCCCATAACTTAGATTTTATACTTCACAGGGGCCCTGGGAGACAAATCTCTAGGACACTGCTTTTCATAGAGATTCTAACACTGCTTTGGAAAACTGCAGAGAAAAGGAAATAGAATTCTCACAGAGGAAGAATTCTAGAATGGTCCTGGGACAGGAGCAGCTCTGGCCCATTGCTACATTTTGTTCAGTCCACAAACCACAAGTGATTTTTTCCATTTTCAAGCAGCTAGATTTTTTTTTAAAAAAAAGAAGAGTGATATTTTATGACACATAAAAATTATATGACACTTATATTTCAGTGTTTATAAATGAGGGTTTACTGGAAGAGAAGCATGTTCATTTGTGTATTATGCATTGTGTCCTCATGCTATTGTTACAACAGAGACCATACAGTCCACAAAGCCTAGAAGATCTGCTATCTATTGCTCTCCAGAGAAACTCTGCCAATCTGGGTGATGGTAGAAGACACTTCTACACACCTGGGTCCCTAGCAGCAATGAGGATGGAAGACATTAAGTGGCAGGAGGAAAGGAAGATGGTAGCACTTAAGAAGCCAAGAGGATGTAATTGTGGAACCAAGGAAGCCTGATCCACAGGGATATTAAGATGGTTAAAACAGCATTGTGTTCTAGGAGAAATATAGATGGACAGCCAACAAAAGCATTGCTTACACATGCAACAAAAAATGTCAAGAATACATGAGAGAAGGCTAAAGCCATATTCCTTGCCCCATTTCCATGAAGAGTACCGGTGTAAATATGGCCCATTTGTCCCTCTGCTCCCATCACCAACCTTCTCCACTTCATTCTGTACACTAGCACAACTTCACTATTCGAACCTCACCAATGGGTTCCTTATCTGCCACAAAGAGCAACAGAAGAGGGAAGGAGGAAAAGAGAGTAAGGCAAGGCCTCTTTGCAGGGTGGCCTTGCCTGGTTGTGAGCAAAGGAAATGACATTTCTTAAGGTATAATCTTCATATATACTCTTTCTTTCCTTCCAGGTTCTAGTAACAACTATTTATCCTCTCCCAAAATAACAAGGGATTGTTATGACACACTGCTACCCAACACTATGGCTTCCTTATATTCTGCTTACATTTTTGTAAATCCTATTATTAAACTGTCTTCCACCAACCTATTTCAGAGAGTTATATGTACCCTGCTGGGACCTTGACGAATGCAAGTAAGTACTTCGAGTGAGGAAAGGGAGGAATCACTAGAAACTCCAGCCCAAGTATACAAAGAAGCAGAGACTTGAACTAGACAAGATGAAATGAGGCTGTGAAATGGAGGACAAGTGAATAAAACCTTGTAGAAGTGAGCAACGGGACTTGATAGCAACCCACTCTAACTTTTCTTCTTTTGCAACCTCTGTGATGGACAAAGTTCATCTGGTTGCCTGGCATAAAAATTAACCAGCCTTGACTCCAAACTGCTACCTGTAAAGAGCCTTTGATCCACCTCAGAGATGCAGAATGCTGGTGGAAGAAGGGGACATTTGCCAACCCCCTGTGGTTCCCTGCCCAGCTGGGATATCAGCTGTTATTCTTGTCATCTCTTTGTTTAGTCAAGCATTTCTCTCATTTTCACTTTCCTTTAGAAGTCCCATTTCCTAATCATGTCTCTCATAATATCCAAGATGTATAGGAAAATACATTCACTGGCTTTCTTGACAGCACTAGCCACATCTCAGCCACTTCTTGGTCCCTAACACCCTGTTCAACTAGATCTGTCAATGATGAAGAAGTATGAACCAGGTAGGCCCACAACCTCAATGTTAGCCACATAACCGGGAAGTGGTTTGAATTATGGGATTTTTGCAAACAAGGTAGTATGTTAGACAACTTTCTACTGGGATAAGGGCTTAGGTGATTTTCAAGAGAAATCACCTCTCATGTGAGATTTTTCTGCTATTGGAGACTTTCTGTCACTCCCATGGAACCAGTTAGCAAGATCCTGCAGGTGCCTCAAGCACTATGGCAGTTCACTTAGAAGAGTGGTTCAGACCTTTCCCCAGGTACACTCCAACCTTTCCTTGATCAAGTAGATTACAGTGAAAGGTCTTAGATTCTCTTTGTTTGTAGAACAAAGGTTGGAGAAAAATGTATGTCAAACAAAACATTATTTATTATACCATTACCCTTGCTACTGATGCTAGTTAAAGAATATAGAGTATGTTTACCTATCCAGAAAATGGACAGAATTCCAAGAACAGGGGTGGGGACATGACTAAGTGGTAGAGCTCTTGCTTCACAAGCATAAGGGTCTGGGTTCAAAACCCCAATACCACCAAAAAGTAGTCCAAGACTAGTAATTGATAATAGATATGATTGTGCAGAAAAGGCATGACTCCATAACAGAATAATTAACAATCCAAACAAACAAACATGGTGGGGACAATTAAAGGCAAGGATATAGAACTAACATTGTTTAAAATGAAAAATGTGGGTGGAGCTTAAGAGGAAAAGGGCAGACAAATGGAGAGAGGAATAGTGGGTATAAACAGTCATAATACCCAATATATACCTGCATGAAAATGAAACTAGGTAACTTGAAAAGATGGGTGGTATTAGAATAGACAGAGAATAATGGAAGGGGTCACACTGGACAAGATGCATTGTACTCATAAATGGTCATGAATTGAATCATATTTGTATAACTAGAGATGATAAAAATTAATTCAATAAAAGAACAAAATAAAATAAAACACTAAAATATCACGAGGTCTAAACAGAACATTTCAACAACACTCCCTTATTAAGTAATTCTAATTTGTACAATTCATTCCATCTCAGACTCAGATGTCTCTATGGTCTTCAAAAGAGCAGCGACAGTAAAAAAGAAAGAAGAAAGAGAAAGGGAGGAAATGAGGAAGGGGGGAAGGGAGGGAGGGAGGGGGAAGGGAGGAAAGGAAGGAAGGAAGAAGAGGAAAGAAATGAAAGAGAAAGGAAAAAAAGAAAGAAAAAGTCAAATAGAACTTAAATTAGAAAGAAAAGAAAATCAGAGAATGCTCCTTTTTCTGGGAAAAGAAAAGGAAAAAAGAGGGCAAAAATTCACAATACAAAAGCAAGAGCTTAAGACCAGGGAGTTCTCCAGCTCCCCCTGTCATTCAGACTGATATTAGGTCAGAGAGAGGAAAAGAGGTGGCTAGGAAGTAGGAACTGACCTGGAACCTGGAACTTTAGTGGAGTCCTGACCTGACCCTGCAGAGCCACTAGGCCAGCTAAGTCTTCTTAGCCTGCAAAAGTCATACTTAAAATGGAGGTGTAAGATATAACATCAAAAAAAGAAGTTGTGCTTCTGGCAGAGCTCTGCTTGACTGTGTTGCTTTGGACTCATCCTTCCACTGGGAACAACTAGAAAAGATGATGAAAATATTAGAAACATCTGTCTGAAGAAATTAGGGATCTAACCCATGTGGAATGTGTAGGCTGTAAATAAGAACTGGGAGTAGAAGAAAACCTAGAAAATGAGATGAGAATTTGGGGACATTATCTCCTAGAGGTAATTGCCTGAAGTTACACTTGAGAAGCAGATAAAATTAAAACAACAACAACAACAACAACACACACACACACACACACACACACACACACACACACACACACACACACACACACACAGCTCCTATCTAGAAAGGCAACATCTGGGGATCTGAAACTGCCAAGGAGAGGAGACTGGAAAGCACCATAGGATTTGAACTGGAATCCCAAAGACCACATCCGAGAGGAAAGGAGCAGCAGAACAGGAAATCTAGCCCCCGCTTCTCATGACTGATTTATCTGGTGACAGAGATAGCTGGAGCCTCAGATGAGGCATCTGTCACGTGCAGTAGGAACACTCTGGAGAAGACATTGTATCAGTTTTGCATGTAGCATTTATAGCACACAATAAAAAATGTATCAGTCAAGGAGACAAGATATGACCTATAAACAGGTAAAAGTAGACAACAGAAAAAAAAATCCCAAGAGTACCAATTAATAGGATTATGAGGCACACACTTCAAAATAATTAACATTTTTCAAAAAAATTAAAAAGCAAGATTGGGGATTTTGATAGACTGTTATACTACTTAAAGATGAGACACATGAAAGGAGACACTTAGTTAACTGGAAGGTATGTCAGAAGAAAACATCCACTATAAAGTATAATGAGACAAATGGATTAAAAAAATACACAAAAAGAGGCTAAGAGACATTGTGACAAAACAGAAAATGTCTACAATACCTGTACTTAGAGCTTTAGAAAAAGAAAAAAAGCAAAAACTAGTGAAATGATATATATGATGACAGAATGGCTTCGATTGACCCCAAACTGACAGACATCATCAAGCTCCAAATATAATAAACAGCTTAATTATATCACTGTACACTTTCTGAAAACTAAAGACATCTTTCAAAAGAGAAACAGAAGGGGTAAAAAATCTAAATTCCCAATAAAATTATAAGAATGTAGACAATGGGATAATATTTTCCACATGCTGAAAGTAATTGCCAGCGCAGAATTCTATACCTCGCTAAACAAATATATCATTTTTAATTTAATGGGTAAAAATAATTTTGGACAAACAGAAACCAAAATACTCCATTACCAATAAACCTGAACTAAATGATTACTCTCAGATATTCTTCAGATGGAAAAAAAATAAAACACAATAGAACATTCAGGATAGAGTTACAGGAAGAATAGATTGAAGTCAATATTGACTCATAAAACCACAATGATTATCTATTTGTCAAAAGTATAGAGAACATTACAAGACCTGAAAACAATAGAAGGAAGTTGGAGAGGGAGGAGATTTTTTTAATGTGTTAATATACTCTAAGATTCTTGCATAATCCAGAAAAAGGTGAAAGTGCTAATAGATTAATACTAAAATGTAGACCCTTACTCAGCCAAGGGTACTGGATTACCCAGTTGGGAATTGAATGAGGCTCTAGCCCCAAAGCCCTCGCACAACACTAGACATACTCAGATACTTGAGACTCACAGTAGTCACACACTCAAAGCAGCAGCTTATGCAACAGGCAAAAACTAGTAACTGTAGGTAACAGACATCAAGACAGGAAGGATAGAGGTCCAACTTCCAGGAGCTCTGAGCCTGAAAGAGCAGCACAGAAGAATACGAAGGAGTGCATGAAAAAGTAGAGCAGTCCTGTGAAAGGGACAAGGAGCACCGGCAAGGTGACCTTGGGGTGTCTCCCGGCCTAGAGACGGCTGACAGCAGCGGGCAGGCACGGATGGGGATGCCTGGGGCTGGATTTGCAGGAAGAGCCATTACCTTTCTTGACAATGTGACCGCCCGGATGACTGCACTGCAGATGGCCCCCAGTACTGTGGCCATGGCTCCCAGCCATGGAATTAGGACCCAGGTACTGTTCTTACTCGCTAGAGAGAAGACAAAATATATGTAAGTGGCAAAGCTGCCTCCCCCACCCTGCCTGGCCTGGGTTTTACTGCTCAGAGATCAGGGTTGGCCCAGGCCCTTCCTCTAATCCCAACTCTGAAATCATTGAGCCCAATTCTTGGCACAACAGAGCATCTATCTGGCCTGTCATCAAATCAATGAGAGATGTCCCAAGTAGTGGCATGCCCCCTGTACCTGACCCAGAGCAAACCACGGTGGTTCTCTTTTCCTCTAGTCAATAGTCATTTTCTTCTTCCACACTTCCTATCTACATATAACAGCTTTTTTCTTGAATATATTTTTATTATCTTTCAGAAGTTGCACAAAAGAGTGGACATTCAACAAAGCAGTTTATGAATGCAATGCATCTTGATCAATGTCAAGCCCTTTTAATTAGAAATCAAAATAACATTAGGATCGCATTGCACAAAGAAAAAGCACAGAGTTCTCCTTCATCTTGTGCCCTATAATACTTCTTTCCCACTAGGCTGTGAAACCCTGGAGCCTGTTTCCCCAGGTCTTGATGCATAGTAGAAGCTCAATGATATTAGCAACATGAAGGGATGCCTGAGCAAGTGATTGGCAAGAATCAGATTCATTGTCAACAACATGTTTATCCGTGTTTCAGCCGCTGTCCTAGGGGCATTTTCTAGCAGTGGGTGAGTCAACTCTATATCAGCACATCATAGTGTCTTATACAGATGAGGAAAGATCCACCAGGAGCTAAGGTGAACAACAGAGCAGGATTTGGATCCAGGCTCTCCAGCATCAGAGTCTGGGCTCTTATTCACTGTGCTATAACAATATACTCATCATTTTCCAACTTTTAAAATTGAGTTAAGTGCCCAGGTGGATACACCTATGAGGAAATCTTGGAAATTCTGAAGCATCTCACAAATGTCAATTATTGTACACTTAAAATAGCACTGGTTGTGCCTTGTTGTTTTTGTTTTATTTGGTTTTGGTTTTCTTTTTTTAACAAGAATCTAATCTTTACAAACATAAGGATTAATTCTAATTTGTATGACCATTACTAAACTAGTATGATGACCCTTTGCATGTAACCACATTACCTGGTCCTGTCCATAGATAAGACGTGCTTCCTCTCAAAGGGACAAATGACACACATTTTCTCTCATATACAGATGCTAGATAAGAAATACCCTGGGACATGAGAAATTATACGGAACTCTAGACATTCACACAGTGAACTCAAAGGAAGATACTCAGGAGAAGAACACAAAGATGCAATACCTACATGCATCTGATCATATAAAATAATATTTATCCAAATGAATTCCAGGAAATGGAAACAAGAGGGTTTTTTGTTGCTTTTTAGTTTTCTTTTTATCTTGTTCGCTCATTTATCTGTCTTTGGGAGGATAAGAAATGGAGGGACGAAAGGTAAACAAATTCAGCAGTGGTACTCACTAGACACTATGTTGAAAATGAACTATGCAACTGGTGGCTGGGAATGAGAGGGAAGACCTGGAAGAGAGTGAGGGAAGGGATAACATTGTCCAAAAGAAATCTACTCTTTATCTGACTTACGTAACTGTAACCCTTCTGTACATCCCCTTTATAATAACAATAAAAATGAATAATTTTTTTAAAAGATGCGCTTCTAATGCAAAAATCTGTGGTTTTCAGTCATGGTTATACATGACAAGGATACAGACGCTTCTGGAACATCACATGGTAGCTCAGCCCACAAAGTCTCTGACTTCATCTCTCTCCCCCCTTGCCTCACCTTCTCCCTCTCTCTCTCTCTCCCTCTCCCTCTCTCTCTCTGTATAGATATAGATATAGATAGATGGATAGATAGATATAGATATCGATATCGATAGATGCTAGATAGATATAGATATATACACAAATGTATGTGCGTATATAAATATGTTATGTATATGTTTTGATATAATATATAAATACATAAAATAATACATACATGTATTATTTAATACATGTTTATACATTATATATATGCATATAAGTGTTTGTATATGTTAGTATATGTATGTTTGTTCAGGAAACTGAATTTGTTTTGCCAGTTCTGGGGTTTGAACTCTGGGCCTGGGCACTGTCCCTGGGCTCTTTTTGCTAGAGGCTAGCACCCTACAACTTGAGCTACAGTGCCACTTCTGCTCTTTCTATGAGTAATTGGAGAGAAGAGACTCATGAACTTTCCTTCCCAGTCTAACTTCGAACCATGATCCTCAGATGTCAGGATTACAGGTATGACCCACCAGCACTAAGCACTAGGGATGCGCTCTCTCTCTCTCTCTCTCTCTCCCCTCTCTCTTTTATGAACATTTTTATTTGTAGTATTTCTTACAACCTAAACAAATTTTATTAATTTTTTGTCTTTATTGTAAAGGTGATAAGCAGGGCATTACAGTTACATGTAAGGTAATGAATACCTTTATTTCTTCCTTCCTTTTCCTTCCTTCCTTCCTTCCTTTCTTTCTTTTTTTCCTTCCTCCCTTCTTTCCTTCCTTCTTTTTTCTTTTTTCTTTTTTTTGCCAGTCCTGGGGCTTGAAGTCAAGGCCTGGGCACTGTCTCTGAGCTTCTTTTGCTCAAGGCTAGCACTCTACCTCTAGAGCCACATCACCAATACATTTTTTTAAAAACACTGTTACCCCCTCTCTCATTTAAGTGAGTATCACTGCTGCATTAGGTCATCCTTTGTGCTACTCTTTCTGTGATTCTCTTTCCCTTCCCAGATAAAAAATCTTTGATAAGTCAAATGTGCTCTAGAACTGAGAAGCCCTTTGTCCCCAGAGAGTTTTCCAAGATGGCATTTTCTATGCTAGAGAAGGAGGTTCATCAGCCACTCTGCAGAAGGCATACCTGAGCGTTCCAGGACCTCCAGGAAGATTCTTCCCTTATAAATCCCATCAGGGTAGGTATGGTAGATGCACAAGTACTCCCCTGTGTCGTTCCTGGTCAGTGACAGGATGGTGAGGCCCAAGCTGGGGCCTGGGATCAACCGCTCTCTGAAGCTTGGGTTAATGTGCCACCCAAAGTCAGTATGGTAAGTGGCCAGAAATTTCTCCTGTTGCTCCCAGTTGACCTGAGTCACGTTAGCCATGGTGGAGGAGAGGAGGCATTGTAAGATGACAGAGTCACCTTCCTCTGCAGAAATGTTCCCCTTGGTTATCAGTACTCCTGTCATAACTCCTAGAGGAGAGGGAGAAGCACACGTGAATCACTGGCCAGCAGCCAGCCTTCATGTAGATGTTTCCCAGTCAATTCGGCTCTGCCAAAGTCCATAGATTCCTGATTTCTCATGTTGAGACATGTCCTCTGGATGCCTGTCCTTCAAGGTTCCAAGCCCAAGCCTTTGGCTCCTTTCTAATATTCTTGTTCTCATATCTCCATTCCAATCCAGCCCACCATGCCTGCCTCCAGATCTGCCATCTGCTCCATGCACGTAGAGCGTCTAAGACCTCCACCTCTTGGAGGACCCCAGCTCATAGCAACCTGTGTTCCTTGCACAGGTTCCTTGCACTGTCTGCATTATACAATTAACACATTCACTACTTGTCATATGGCTCCATGACTTAGTGTGTTGCCCTCTCTGGGCATTCTGCTGTACAGCTTCATGACTAGCTTGCTGTTTTCTCTCCCTACTACATGACATAAGCCCTCTTAAGCACCACACATGGTTTCTACAAGTCCTTAAGAAACCTAATCTCATGCCTACTCCTGCCCTTCAAATAAAATCCTGCTATCTGGTGGATTGCCATTTAGGGTACCCAGAAAAGTATTAGTAGAGCCAAGATATCCAAAGGAAAGGAAACTGAGCAAGAAACTGTTCTCCTAGGAAAAATCCACCTCTTCAATACATCACTCCCTAGCACACTGACCAGCACTCCATCCTCAGAATGCTCATTCATTTTTACCGCAAGGTTTTTTTGTTCGTCTTGTTCCGTGTTTCGTTTGTGTGTGTGCCTTACTGAGGCTTAGACTCAGGACCAGCATGCTGTCCCTTAACTTTTTGTTGTTGTTGTTAAAGTAGGTTGGCCCTTAAGCTACAGCTTCACTTCCTGCTCATTTTTTTTTTTTTGGTGGTTAATTGGAGATAAAAGTTTCAGGTTTGTATGCTGGGCCTGGCTTCAAATTGTGAGCCTCAGATCTCAGCCTCCTAAGTTGCTAAAATTACAGGGTGAGCCACTGGCGCCCAACTATACTACCTTTAAGTGCTGTGTCCTCTATTTCTCTGAAATATTTGTTTAAGACTTTTAATATAAAAGAAATAAACTTAACAAAATGCAGTCTATGACTCTGGAAGCTAGGTAGGAGACATTTTTCATCCACAGAAAACTACCTGCCACGTTTATCTGGAAGTCTGTCAAAAATAGAAGATAGAGCAAGAATTCTAAAACCCAATTGAGAATTCCTCCATCTTGGGCCCCCATCCCCATTTTCTTAGTTTCTTCTCCTCCTCCCTCCCGCCTCTCCTTTTTTGCACTGGCCAGTCAGGACCCCAAGCCATGAAAATCTGTGACCTCCGATCTGAAGTTCATCTTCTCATCTGAGGGTACGCAGGACTCACATCCACATTCCCTTCCCTAAACACTTGTAGTATAGACTCCAGGCCTTCTCTGCACCACGTTTGGCCTTCTTTCCTCTCCCCTGCTCTCCTGGATTTGTAGGCCTTACCTGAGGCGAGGAGGCCGGCTTGCCTCAGCCCCTGGGCCCACAGCAGGAGCAGCCAGCCGTGCATGCTTCTGGCCAAGAGGCCTCCAGGAAGCAGATGTGGCCTCTTTTGTGACCAAAATGTCCAACTACAGATGGCAGGGTGAAACTGAACCTCTGAGAGAGGTGGGTCTTGAAAAACCTGAGTTCAGCAAAAGCAATGTCAATAAGATGAAGCTCTCAAAAAAAAAAAAAAAAAGAAAGTAAGGTCAACACGATAAAGTAACAAGTACACAGACTACATAGAGTGAACCACAAGAAAGACTGACAGAAACGCATTTACAAATAAACAAAAAGACGTGGTCTCAGGTACTGGAGTCTTCGGTGACAATTTGTGAAGCTACTGTTTTTAAACTTTCAGTTTTACTGTACTTTTTAAAAAGTCAACCCTTGTGTGAAAAGTTCAGAGCCATGTGTGCAGGGCTCTGCGAAGCCTGCTACTGATAGGGTCTGTCCACTGCATTTCCCTGACTTCACTCTGCTGAAGAACGCACAACCATCCCAGACACCTGTAAGGAGAGGTATTTACAAACAGGTGTATGGATGAGTCATAACTCCATTGGGGTAGATAGATCCAAGGTCCTGGATAAACAGAGCAACTGTCTCTTGAATGAGAGCCTGTTCTCAAATCTTATTTCTTTTATACAGATTGAATTGTGCAGATTTTTTTTAATTCTTCTCAGTTCCTCTGACATTGCACGTTCAGAAAAGGTTAAAAGAGAGTTTTCTAATACATAGTTGTTACCCTACGAGGGCTGTAGGGTAGAGACGGGTGAGCCCCACACACCTAACCCTGGAAAGGGACTGGTTTATGGATATCCATTGAGCCACTCTCCCTTTCCCTTTGCTTCTGTTTTTTTTCCATCCTGCCATTTAAAAGTTCCTGAATTCTTCCAAAGCACTGTACTGAGCAAGCACCAGGTTCAGAAAATACAAAGATGAATAATCTCATCTCCATCTGAGGTACAAAGATGCATAAGCTTGTCTCCATCTGCAGTGAGTTTACTGAGTGTGTTCACTGGTGAAGCCCCTGAAGGAGAGAAGACGGAGGGACTGCATTCCCTGCCTCTCCACCTCTCACCGCAGCAGCCCTGGGCATGCTCTATGTGGAAATCCCGAGTATCTGCATTTCCATCCATTCAAATCCTGGTGCCATAATGACCAAACACTCTGAGCATTCCCCACTGTCCTCCTCTCCTCTTGTTCAGGCTACTCTACCTCAGACCAGTTGTCCACCCCTCCACCCCTGCATCCATTTTCAATTCTATACCATAATCCATATGCTCTCCTTTCCCCTCTGCCAGACCCTTTGACAGCAATGCCTTTCCAACTTCTCTCTGCCCTCTTAAATTCAACCTGTCTCTCAAGGGACATCCAACAGCCACAGTCCCTGGGCCAAAGAAGCAAGAATACCCAATATGTCCAAGAGAAGCTTCTGGAGTAGGACATAAAAGGTGTTGCCAAAATTAGTTCCTGAGGCAGAGAGGACCCAGGAGTGGGAGACCCCTGGACAGCTGGTGAGTATATAGCACAGAAAAGGGACAATAAAAATGTTCAGCCTAGCTGGGCACCAGTGGCTCACGCCTGTAATCCTAGCTACTCAGGAGATCTGAGGATCACAGTTCAAAGCCAGCCCAGGCAAGAAAGTCTGTGAGACTCTTATCTCCAATTAACCACCAGAAAACCAGAAGTGACGCTGTGGCTCAAAATGGTAGAGCATTAGCCATGAGTAAAAGAGCTCTGAGTTCAAGCCCTATGGCTGACATAAAGAAAGAAAAGTTCAGCCTGTGTTTGTATGCTTGCAGAGTGAGGTGGGAGGGAGCTGAAGAGACAGGACCTGTCTTACATAAGAAGAAATGATGAGAAATGATTTGCGCTGCAAAGTAAAATATTAAAGAAGTAAGAAGTTTTCTGTTTATTTCTAAAGAGGATCATGGTCAAGTACCTTTTGATCTGTGGTGCTGTTCAGAGACATTCATGAGTAGCACTAGACCATGGAGTCCCATCTGGGACCGAAATCATCCTGGTTCTGTGACTTTGGAAAAATGACCCAGCCGCCGGGCGCTGGTGGCTCACGCCTGTAATCCTAGCTACTCAGGAGGCTGAGATCTGAGGATCGCGGTTCAAAGCCAGCCCAGGCAGGAGAGACTGTGAGACTCTTATCTCCAATAAACCACCAGAAAACCGGAAGTGGTGCTGTAGCTCAAGTGGTAGAGCGCTCACCTTGAGCTGAAGAGCTGAGGGACAGCGCCCAGGCCCAGAGTTCAAGCCCCACGACCAACAAAAAAAAAAAAATGACCCAGCCACCTCAAGCCTCTAATTCCTCATCTGCATATAGGACAACAGTACATCCTTCATAGGGTGGTTGTGAGAATGAACTAATTTGAATAAGGTGCTTAGCACGGGGCCTGGAAAATCAGAGGAGGCAATCCTCTCTATCTAGCATATTTTACCAAGAATAAAATCCTTATCTCCAGACTCCAAAGCTGGGATTCTAAAAGATGTCTTCATTCTTCAGATGGATCTGATGTGAAAATATGAGGATCTAAAGTGTAGGCAAGAAAGTGGCCCCCGAGCAAGCCAGCCCCTGAGACTACTTACCTGGGTTCAAAGTAGATGACAGAAAAATCCCTCATCCCAACCTTGTACAAATCCCTCTGAGCCTTGTATGGGACTCAGCGTGGGAAGCTGGCTGGCCTGCACCCACTTAGCACCTCCTGGCCCCCAGGAGCACCTCACTGGGAAGCAGGCCTGGTATGAAGGTTCACAGCAACACCTGGTGTTTTGGGGCCCCTCAGCTTCTCCTAGGGCACAGTGAGACTCTCTGAGCCCAGTCAGGTGCTGACTTCTTGCCAGTGGAAAGTTCTGAAATGAGTCATCATGCTACTTTTTCTCCCCTATCTTCTGAGGTTGTGGGCTGGACAGGTCTGGTCAGCCTTTGACACAGTTGGGTGAGTGCAGGTGTTGGGGAAAGGATCTCATATTTGCCTGAAAACTGGGGGCTTAGATGTTAAGCCCTCCCCAGACATACATTCACAACCTAACCTTCTTGGCCTGCTGAGTTCCTCATGAACCCCCATCTGCAGGAGCCTGTGATTTGCCCACAGGAAACAACCTGGGGCTTTCTCTGGAAGCAATTGCTCAGCAAGGGGTTCAGGCTTCAATCTCTCCACAATCATACTGGGGCTCCGAAGTGGTGGTGAGGGCTCCAGGGCTCTCACGATTGTCTTTCCCCACCTGTCCTAGCCATTGATCAGAGCTACTTACTAATCTAACAATATCGGCTGTGGAGGGCAATGACGTTCTCATCCAGCCCCATAGGCCAGCGCCCCCTAGTGGCATTTTGTATTCTGGCAGAAGGCCGAAAGAAGGCCCTGTTGGTGCCGACTACGAAGAGCTAAGGGAGAATGTGACAGGAAGCTGGAGCAGAGAAGACCATAAGGTCACTCTGGGCCTTAGGTCCTGACCTCGTACCCTACTTCACAACCACTGCAAAGCTTTCTCACGGTGGAGATGACTGAGCCATGTGGCAGTTGTTTGTTCCAAAGCCAGTTGCACAGAGAGCGACCTCAGAAAATCAAAGGCTCAACCTGAAAGCAACGTCTATGATGTGGGACTAGTTGATCAGCGTGAGCCCCAGAGGCAGGGCTGACACTGGCTCAGGGTGAAGACAAATGAGGGGAAATCAAGGGGTGTAATCATTGGCTTTTTGGGGTCCACATTCTCTTGGGTAAAGCGACTCAGAGGATCCTTTCGTCTCCCAAAGGCTGCCAAGACATTCAGTGGACTCTGTGAGGCTTTTTTTCCCTTCCCAGCTGTAAAAACAGGACAGAGACTTCCAGGAGAAGTTGGAATGCAGAATCAGAAGGAAAATCTCTGGGAAGAGGCTGATTCTGTCTCCTGCTCATCTTGCTCTTCCTCAGCCTCTCTGACATGGCTTCCCTCCTCCTTCCCCATCCCACATGGGATTATGATATTGTAGAGTTAGAAAAAACTCTCCAATGACACTTGTTCAGACCCAGTAAAGCAGACTTTATTCAAGACCATCTTGAATGCTATAAGTACCAAGGCAATGGGATTGTGTAGGGGAGATGGGGGGGGGGGAGGGGAGAGGGGAGAATTGAGCTTATTTCCAAACACAGCATAGGCAAGTGGAAATGGGGGGGTGGGATAGTCAGAGCATGAAACACCATGGAGAGGGAAATATCAGGGGTAAGAGGAATTTTGGCTAAACAGACTTAACAAGCTTCTTGCTAGGGACAGGGCAGGATAATCAAATACCACCTGGAAAAAAAAAAGTGAAAGGTGAGGAACCTATCAGACAAGGAGTGTGATCAGATCAGATCAGATACAGAGTAGAGGGTTCCTGCTCAGAAGACTTAGCAGGGTACTTTTTCAGGAATGGATTCTATAAAGAAACAGATGGGTCCAAAAGGTTCAGAGCCTGGCAAAAGTAAGGTCAAGTAAATAGGCTTTGTTACTGTTATTCCTGTATACTATCAACTACTGCCTGGCTCCCAGCTGCCTGGGGGAAGTATTTTGTACACCTGAAGCTTAGTTTCTGTTTCCTATTCCCTGAAGCCCACAGTCATCTAGAATGATGAGGACTGGGATAGAACTATGGATGAGCATGTCATTCCAAGTACCTTTCAGCCAACAAAAATTCTATCACCCAGCAAAAACAGCAGCAGGCCTAAATGGCAACTCCAATGAACTGTGAATGAGTAGATCATTTCAATGTGACTTAGGACGTGCAGATAGAATTTAGAGAAACACTGCTTAATTATTTCTATGAAGTGAATTGAAAATTGATATAAAGATGATTAAAGCTGTATATAATTAAAGAAAACCAGATCATAATCTTGTTTCCAAATACTGAAGGAAAATCACTAAATAAAATTATTGTTCTAAAGCCAGGTGCCCATGACTCATGCCTAGAATCCTAGTTACTCAGAAGACTTGAGATCTGAGGAACACAGTTTGAAGCCAGCCTGGGCAAGAAAGTCTGTGAGACTCTCATCTCCACTAAACTACCAAAAAAGCCCAAAGTGGAACTGTGGCTCAAGTGATAGAATGCTATCCTTGAGCAAAAGAAGCTCAATGGTTATATTATTCCAGGATATCTATGATGCTTCAAAATATGGGACACTGCTGCCATTAAATGTATGTGTGTGTGTGTGTGTGTGTGTGTGTGTGTGTGTGTGTGTGTGTGTGTCATTTCTGGGGATTGAACTCAGGATCAGAATGCTATCATTGAGCTTTTGTTGCTAAAGGCTAGAGAAGTTCCAGCTTTTTAGTGGTTAATTGGAGATAAGAGTCTCATGGACTTACCTGCCCAGGCTAAATTCAAACACCATCCCTCAGCTCTCATCCTCCTGAGCAGCTAGGATTACAAGCATGAGCCACGTGATTATAATATCTCTTTTGATGACAGAACACTAGCAATATCCCCACTAAAGTCAGGAATAAAATACTGAAAGTACTAGCCAATTCAAGTAAGTAAGAGAAGCATCTGAAGGTATAAGAATTAGAAATAAATTTATCTTTAGCTAGCAATAATTGTACACACACACACACACACACACACACACACACACACACAAAGACTCAGTAGCACTTTAAATGGAGAACTAGGAAGCCGTTTATTGAGCTCAGTATATTGTGATGGAGTGATCCTTACAAGATATTTTTTTAATTAAAAAAAAGCAAGGAGAAGCCAAGTCCCTGTGATTCATGCCTGTAATCTGGGCTACTGAGATCTGATGATTATAGTTCAAAGCCACCCCTGGCAGAAATGTCTGAAAGGCTGTAATCTCAAATAAATCACCAAAAAGGCAGATCTGTGGTTCAAGTGATAGAATGCCAGCCTAAGCAGAAAAGTTTAGGGACTATGCCCCAGGGCTTGAGTTCAAGCCTCAGAACTGGGACAAAACAAACAACCAAACTTAAAAAACAAAAATCAAAAAGACAAAAACTGCACAAAATCTGATATCTTTATGACAGAAGCAAGGGGAATGTAATTTTGCCTCTATATGTAATTGTTTTAAAAACTGTAAGAACCAGAAATATTTGGGGGGAGATAATATTTTACTTTTCTTTTTTTAATTTTATTTAACTGTAAGGGTGGTGTCAGAGGGGTTACAGTGACATAAGTAAGTAACAAGGAGGACATTTCTTGTCGAACATTGTTCCCCCATCCTTATTTTCCCCACACACACTCCCTTTCCCCACCCCCTTCCCCAAGGGGAAGTTCATTTCCAACATAATGTCTTGTGAGTATTGCTGTTGCAAAGGGAAAGGGAAAAACAAAACAGTGAGACAGAAATAATTTGTTTTTAAAACTGTTTACCTTTATGCAGGCAAGGTAGTGGAGGGGTAGGAAACTGAGATGAAAGAGAAACTTCTTTAGGTATGGCCTTTAACTTCTAAAACATAACCATTTTACATAGTTGAAGAATATAGGTTGCTCGAGTCTGAGTGTTTGTGTTCTCCCGCCATACTTTGGCTGAAATTAAATGCCCAGTGTGCAGCTACTGAGAGGCAATCCTAGCCTTGTTGGGATTAGTATGTTTATTAAAAAGCTGTGAGGAGTTAGATGGTTAGCCCCGCCACTATGTGAAGACATAGCTGGAAGTCACCCAATAAAAACAAATTAATCTAATTGCATATAAGATGATAACATAATCATCTGGGCAAAGTAGTTGTGCATGATTCAAATGAGCTTGAGACCTAACTTGTTTGGTGGAATGGACATTCATCTACTTATTGTGGAGTTGCTGCCTCAGAAAGCCTGCATAGTAGAAAATGTCATCAATCAAAATGCGTTTAACACACCTGGCCTGTAGTCACAACACATCACACTGTGGAGCATGAGTGGTGCTCACCCTCCTGACTGAACGCTGATTGGGAGCTACAGCTACCTGCCAGGCCTGGCATCACAAGACAGTTTCTTACCTACATCATTAGCCTGGAGAAAGGATAAAGCTCAAAAGGCTGAGACCCATTTTTACTGCATGTATAGCACTTTCATAACATCATAAGGCCAAGAAATGAAGTCAAACCTTGGTATGCTGGAAACTGGTTTCCTTTGGTGGAGTGGTTGCTTGTGGTATAAAGTGTCTTGTGTGCACTTGAGTGGACTTCCTTTGTGTTCTGCTTCTATGGTGCCCTCAGGAAATGGATACTGTTATCTACTGGATTGGCTCTGGATTTTTCCAAACCTCCCATTTTGGTCTTACACCGTTGTTTTGTTTCCCCAGTGCTTTGGATGCATAGATCATCAAGTCTAGAATTCACTTGTTTTGTTTTCTTTTTATCCACTGAACATTATATAAGATGATTAAAATTAAATTGTATGTTACATCAGAAGCACTAATATTGGTAATGCTGGAAAAGAAGAAAATTTTAAATGGATTTACATTGGCTATAGAACATTACTGACCCTAATTGCTTAAAGGAACTACTAAACATTTAAGTATAAACATTATTTGGCATAGTAATAATTATGTATATACTGAAAAATGCAGTTGGAAATATAGAATTCATTTAAGATGTCATAATAATTAAAAGAGTTTTTCAGTATGTAGCCCAATTTCTCATCGTGGTTAGACAGTTCCTAATCTAAGACTGTTTGTTTCTCTGTCATAACAAATTTAAGAGCATAACTACCCTTCTTCATGTCAATCAACAGTACTGGAGAACTTCCTTTACAGAACTGCTAGGTTTAGACATTGTAGTTGATTCAAAGAAGAACAAGTTTACTCCAGGAGTTTACAACTTGTTGGAAGTTTTAGACACAAACAAAAATAATGTTAAAAATAAGGTAACCCCTAAGAGCAAATAGATTTGGTTCAGACACGTGAAGGATGGTTTGTAGGTTTGTCATTTGTATCCAAAAACAATGAGGTAATTGGGTGGATGAAACAAAGCTCTGTAATCTCAGAGCAAGAAGATACATCTACATAACATAAAAACTCAGTCCCTGTAGCCAAGTCATCGCATTGGTCACTGCTCAGTGCCTGGATTCTACTGCTACTGCTGCTGCTGCTTATTCGAATTCTTCTCTTTCTTTCTGTACTGGTACTAGAGCTTAAACTCAGGGTCTCATGCTCTTGCTCAGATTTTCTAATCACAGCTGGCAAGCTCACAAGTTGGCGTCACACTTCCAGTTCTGACTTTTTTGCTAGTTTCCTGGAGATGAGTCTCCCAGTGTAAACTTGTTCAACCACTTTCGAAAGCAGTATGGAGATTCCTCAAAAGACTCCACAGAGAGCTCCCCTATGACCCAGCAATCCCACTTTTTGGCATTTACCCAAATGATCACAAACAAGGCCATACTAAAGCTACCAGCACAACTATGTTTATCGCAGCATTATTCATCATACCTAAGATATGGAACCAACCCAGATACCCCTCAGTAGATGAATGGATCAAGAAAATGTGGGTACACACACACACACACACACACACACACACACACACACACACACACACACACACACTGGAATTCTATTCTTCCATCAGAAGGAATGGCATTGCCACATTTGTTAGGAAATGGAAAGACTTGGAAAAAATTATATTAAATGAAGTAAGCCAGGCCCAAAAAAACATAGGTCCCATGGTTTCCCTTATTTGCAATAACTAGTATAAGTCTAGGACAAGCAGAAAAGGTCAAAAGCTATGTACATATGACCATATAAGATGATGTTAAGTGAAATGAACCCCAAGATAGGGACACAAGTGGTTTTATCTTTTCTTGCAGTTGTTTTCAATGTATTTGTAATGTATCGTGTAATTTTTTTTGTTTCTTTTGTATGTTCTTCCCCCACGGTATAACCCCTGTTTTTTTCACTGTATTTGATGTCGGTGCCCTGCATCTTATATACACATTTTTCTAATTTGGGGAGGGGAAGGGAAATAACAAACGCTGAAATAAGGATACAGGTTGACCCATTGTAACAATGAGATGCATGAGACACTATGTTGAAAACGAACTTTACAACTTGGGGCGGGGGAGGGAGGAGAAGTTGGGGAGATGGGGAGGGAAGGGAGGATAAGGGAAAAACAAAGGAGGAGGTAACAATGCTGGATAGGAAATGTACTCATTACCTTGCTCATGTAACTGTAACCCCACTATACAGTATTTTTACAATACAAAAAACATATAAAAAAGAAACAAAATGCTTCTCAAATATATGTAGGCATATTGAGCAGACAAGAATTTATTTTGGTATCCCCAGCATTTTTCACAGTAGTTGAGAAATGAAAGATTTTCATTAAATATATGAACAAATGAAAAAAAAAGAGTCTCCCAGTTTTTTTCTTCCTGGGCTGGCTTCAGCACTCAACCTTCTGAGTAGCCAGGATTATAGGAGGGAGCCTGTGGTGTCTGGCTTGGTTTCTTCATTAATTTCTCCAAGCTGACCAAGTTCTTATACTTCTCAATCTATTCCCTACTCCAGACTCTCTCCATTCTGCCCGCTGATACTGTTGTCATCAGCAAAATCCCTTTTATCTTAAAACCTTTCTTCAAATTTCTGGTTTTGAAAGTGTAGGCCTAGCCTAGCAGCAGCATCACATCTCTTTCTTTTAAGTTTAATTTGATTTTATTGTACCAAGGGGTTATACAGTTACATAGGGAAGGTAACGAAAACATTTCTTGTTGAACATTGCTACCCCCTTCCTCTCCTGCTCCCACCTTCCCTCCTTCCTGACTCTCCTTCCCAAGTTGTAAAGTTCATTTCCAACATAGTGTCTTGTGAGTGTCACTGTTGCATTGGTTCACCTTTTGTTCTTTGTCTCGCCATTTTGTTATTCCTTTTTCCTTCCCCATATCAGATAAGCATATATACAAGACACAGGGTACCAAAATCAAAAACAGTGACAACAGGGGATAAGCCAAAGGGGAAAAAAGAAAAGAAAAAAGAAATACCTTCTCACAGTACATTTTAAAGCAAAACCTCTTGTTTCCATATCTTAGAGTTCATTTCAATTAGCATCTTTTTATATGGTCATATATACATAGCTATTGAGCTATTGTGATCCTCTGCTAGGACTATCCTAGACATATACTAATTATTACAAATAAGGAAAACTATGGAGTCTTTTTTTGGGGTCTGGCTTACTTCACTTAATATGATTTTTTTCCAAGGCTCAGGATTGGTTTTTGTCTTAAAACTGTGTTCTGTGGTGGTATTAGATCTGCTTTCATATCCCCAAAAAAGGAGAGATAGAACAAAAATACCTATCTATGATTGTGAACCTCTAAAGTCTGTATAACTATAGCATCACATCTCTTAAAAAGTTGTGAGTACATTGATCAAGATGCAACATATACATAAACTGACATGTTGAATTAAAAGCTTTTTGTGTAATTACTTAAGGGCTATTTTTTAATTATATAAAAATAAATAAATCAAAAGAACCAATTAAAACCCCCAAACTTGTTAGTTCCCTTCAACTGCCATCTGGATTTACTTTATGTCAATTTGTTTAGATATAAAAACCAACACAGGAAAAAAAAGAATTCAGAGAAGAATGCTTATCTAAAGAATACCTCATTTATTTACCCCTGATGAATTCATATCATCTCTATTCCAACTGGAGTGCCAGTACTAAGCATTTGTTACTGGCCTATAACAAGAGAAGTAAAGAAATTGAGAGTAGAAGTTGAGAGGTCTGTAGCAAATTGATTGTGAGTAATATAATAAAAATGGTCATTCATATACTAATAATTTATATTGATTTTTAAAGTGCTAAGGGTCTGAGCCCAGGGACTTGTACATACTATGAAAATGCTCTACCACTGAGCTATATTCCCAGACTTGATAATTACTTTAAAAACTGAGATGTGAAAAAAAAAATGGGACCCAAATGACTCCTATCCTAGACCTGTTGCATCGAAATCTCAGGGCTGACTCCTGGCAATCCGCAGTACACCAAGGCCTTCAGGCTTCTCAGGAATTGTTAAAGGATGTCCATTATCATGCTCCTCCCAGGACTGGTGAAGACACCCACCTTGATCTCTACAGGGACCTACCTTACTTCTTGCATGTTAATTAAAGTATCTCCACATGAAATAGAAAAAAAATCCACCTTTTCTTCCTTCTATCTTCACTCTTTGTCTCTTTGTCTCTTTCTCTCTAACCAGTTAAAAATAACTGAGCAAAGACTTCTCAATTACACACACACACACACACACACACACACACACACACACACACACACTTATTGGCCATATATTATAAAGCAAAAACCCAAGAATAGTCAAAAATTAAAAATAAGCAATGAAGTATTTTCTTTCTGCATTCTGTCTTATGCAAATTACCTTGTGACATCAGCTTTAAAGACATTAAGATATTGTGAGGGTTGTGGTTCCATGATAAGTGTCTAGATTTGCTACCTAGGCAGCACCAGAGACAGGGACTTTCTGAGGAGGAGTCCAAGTTAGATTTTCACAGTGATGTGGCAATAAGTACTTTAGTAACCATACCACTGTCTGGATCATTTGTCTACTCCAATGATATGAACACTCCCACTATGACTGGTTTCAAGCTACCAATATGATAACACTGAACATGAAGTTGGTTTTGGGGGGGAGGAATGTTCATATCTGAGACTCACAAGCACAAAACACCTCTAGCACTTAATTCTTGGATGCAAACCTTCTTTGTGAAGGCCTGCTTTTCAGCGAGTTCCTTTTTCCACTAGAAAAACCCATGTTCTAATAAACCAGCTGGGTTTTGATTTCTCAGTGTCCTTGCTATGACTGGGAAGGATACTTAGACACTTTGTGGAGATCTCCAAGTATTTTTTTAAAAGAAAGAAAGAAAAAGAAAACAAAGAGCAGGCTACATCTTGGAGCCAAATGGTTCTCCTCGATTTATCCATGTGGGAGTGAGGAGACAGTACTTTGGCAGGAAGGGACATCATCCTCCCTTGAAAATTCCCACTACCTGCCCTGAATCAAGACACAGGTCATGTAAATGCACCCAGCTCTAACATATTGGTACGGGATCCACTTTCCAAAAGCCAAGTTCTTTAACTCCTGCAGCATCTGTCAACCTGCCTCCCTATTTCTCTCCTCACATGCAAACACTAAACCTAATGGTAGTGCTTCAGGAGCCAAATCGTCAATTATTGTAAATATTTACTAACAAGAAATGAGCAGGCATTGCTCCAAGTGCTTTCTAGGATACATGCTTATTAATATTCCTGTTGGATAGATGAAGAAACTGGTTTGAAAAGGTTTTAAGCCCAACATCCCATAGCTACTTGGAGTTAGGCCCTCCCAGGCTGACCCCGGAGACCATGTTTACAGTGCCTTACGTTCTACTATTCAGCACAGTTTTGTGATGGTTGTTAGCAATACTGGGGTTTGAATTCAGGGCCTTGAACTTACTAGACAAATGTTCTAACACTTGAGCCATACCTACAGTCATCTTTCCGTTAGGTTATTTTTCAAATAGGTTCTTGGTTTTTGCTCTGTACCCACCTTGGACCACAATCCTCATTATCTATGCCTCAGTCTACTTAGGTAGGGTGACAAAAGCACTTGATTAAACCTGCCTTGGTGGTAGAGATCAAGTTTTGCTACCTTTTTGCCTGGCAGCTCTCAAACCACAACCTCATGATCTTCACCTTCTGAGTACCTGGGATTACTAGTGTTTGACTAGAATTACAGTGTTTGACCCTGTTCAGTATTTTTGGGGTGCCTGGTACTGAGGAAGCCTCTGCCTAGGTGGAAAACCCAGAAAAGTATATTCCTGTCCTCAAGACGCGTTCAAAGAGCCTCCTTTAGAAATCAAGATGAATGCAAATAAAGTAATTAGAAAATCTTAGCAGACAGCCTGTAATTAGCTGTAATATAGTATCCCCCATGGCTAGGAAAAGCACTTCCTGGTAGAGGCCCTAAGACCTGACCCCCACCTCCAGAGCTATAATCACTCTTTTAAAAAATTAGAATCTGGGTCAGACGAGGCCCTAGGCTTGCAATCTGCTACTGTAATTCTCACTCCCAAGGAATCCCACCTGATCAAATGCCATGTCCATAAAACAGCTCTAGAAAGTTGCATTGCATGCAGTTTTTACTATTTCTCAGATTCATGAGACTGTGTTTTTAAGCTCTTTTTTTTTAATGGCATCTCAAGGCCCATAGAAGCCCTAATTGTGGCCTTCGGCCTTTGGCCTTTGATCCCATCCTTTCTGCTGGTGTCCATCAATTCTTCTACTTTGCCCACTGAAGTCCATCCTACCCAGTGTATTGACAACCTTTATATCAACAGGAACTTTAGAAATCCAAGCTTCATCCTGTTCCTGTTGCTGTGGAACAAAGCCAACATTTATTCACTTAAAATAGTAGCCACCTTACCATCTTTTACAATTCCTCTGTGTGATCAATTCTCAGCTACCTGAGTATATTTGTTGGCTATATGGCTGTATAACAAAGTACCACAAGCTGCAAAGGAAAGAAACAAATATGTTCTCAGGTCTGGAGGCTAGGGAAGTTGATTTCTTCTGAGGTCTCTCGTTAGCTCACTGGGGACCGCCTTCTTCCTATGCCTCCCTATGGCCTCTGTGTGTGTCTGTGACCAGATCTCTTCTAACCAGGATACTAGTTGCTTATGAATACAGTTCATGTGACCTCATTTTACCTTGATCATCTCTTTAAAATTATGCCTCCAACTATGGTAACATTTTGAGCTGTGGAAGTGATGATTTTGATATATGGAGGGGGTAGGGACACGATTCAGCCCATATTAGTCTAGAAGAGGGGTTTTTTTCTCCTTGCAATGTGCACTGATGTCACTCAGTGTGACTCAGTTAGAAAATGTGCTCGTCTGAAGGGAATGAAATGGCCTCAGTGAGGATAGCGACACGCTGAGCTCAGTTATGGCTGCTGACTAACGTGCCTTCATCCACGACCTCTCCATTCTGATTGTCTGATGTGGTCAGATATTTTATGGAGGGCAGCGGCTAGTGCAGACACTTCAACTTTGGAACAAAGAATGCTCTTTCACTAATCTCCCTGCAAGGTCTAGTCATGGGGAAGTCCTGACTTCACAGAGTCTGCATTCTTTACATCTCTTCATCAGGTTCTGGCAGACCTTTGATGATCCCTTCCATCTTCCTCAGAGCTATTTTCCTGGGCTCAGCTCCTTCAGAGCGACCATTGTGTATCTTGCGTGCCACTCCCCCTCCTCTCATCCTGACTCCTTTGGTTGTTGTTAAAAGGGAATGTGGGTATGTTTGAACCAGACTAGGGCAGATCTGTCAGAACCTGTTTGCCAGAGAGATGGAAAAGCCCAAGAGAGGAGATTCTCCAGGGAGGAGCCAGTGTGAAACCCTGATGTTCTGATAAGGAAGAAAGTCTGAGCTCTCAGAATTTCTGTTTCTGTTAGATTCTGAATGCATCACCCCTGAATCCCTCCTGGCTCCCATCCCTCAGAGAAAATCTAGACTTTAAAGAAAAATAAAGACCTATTCCTCTCCCTAATTTGAGTCTCCCTTAGGATTGTGAATTTCAATAAAAAAGGGAAGTTCCTTCCTTTTTCTGTGAATGAGGACCTCTAGGGCACCAGTGATACTTTCCTGTGCTATCTACTAGCCGAGACCCTCTAAACGAAGCCCGCCCCCCCTTCTGGTGAGGATGCAAATAAATAGCCAGGGAAGATAATTGGGAGCAGGAAGCTACAATCAATGAATAGGGGTGAAGAGGAGTAAGGTTCGAATCACAAAATTGCCATCCTCCATTTGAATCTACAAAGGAGGATCTGACAAACCATAGCAAAAGAAGAGTCACCATGTTGCTCCTGTGCTTTGGTCTTCTTTCCCATCCTAGAGAATAGAGCCATGGGCAGGGCCTCTTCTGACCCATGGACCTTTCCTTGCAACTTACAGCCTAGGCCTAGTCAAGGAAGCATATATCCTTGTTCAGATCTTGCCACTATGAAGTGCTGTAACCTCACACACTGCAAGCTTTCTGAACTAATTTTATTTTTGTTTGTTTGTCAGTCCTGGGGCTTGAATTCAGGACCTGCGCACTGTCCCTCAGCTGCGTTTGTTCAAGGCTGGCAATCTACCACTTAAGTCACAGCTCCACTTCCAGCTTTTTCGATTTTTTTGTGGTACTGAGGAATCAAACCCAGGGCTTCATGCATGCTAGGCAAAGCACTCTACCACTAAGCCTCATTCCAGGCTTGAACTAAAATTCTTAATCTGTAAAATGTGAGTTTGATCACCTGCTTGTTAACCTTAAAGGGCTATTTGAAGAACCAAAAATTTAATGAGTTAAAATTAATAGAATTGCTGCATAAGTCTAAGTATTCTACTTATCCTTTGGCTTTAACTGTATCTCTCGTGATTTCACAGGTTTTTACTACTGCTAAATAGTTGCATAAAGGGGTTTCAGTTTAACATGTCCACTTAGGTTTATAATGCCTTTTGCTCAGTGTTACCTCTTCCATCCTTCTCCCTCACCATCTGTTCTACCCCTACCCATCTTCATTTCCTAATTCTGTTCTCATCTATGTACATTGACTATTGTGACTGTATCCACCCACTATTCTCATCTCCATTTAACTGTTATCCTCCCTGTAATCTTCCACCCATAAACGAGACATGTTTTTGCATCCTGGTATTCATTTTATCAAGCTCTCTATTAATTATTCACAGAGGTCACACTGTAGAAATCTATGCCTGAGTATACCACACCCTAGTCAGTTTGCTCCTTTGTACAGGCCCATGGGGCTGTATGTGTTTTCATATATGTTTATCTTTTAGATCTAACTTCTGAGTACAAGTGAAAATTTGAGCTCTTTGTCTCTCTGAGCTCAATTGACTTCATTCAAAAGTTTTTTCCTAAGCCTATTCATTTCTCTGCAGACTACCTATCATTCTTCCTGATGGATGAATAAACAGAATAATTTTAAACAGTGACTTTTAGACTTCATCTTCACGTGTGTGTGCGCACATGCGTATTTCTAGCACAATGTCATATCCATGCTTCATTGATTAAATTACTTCTGTGGGATTATGAGGTATTGTTCTTAACTTGGCCAGGGCCTATGTCCTTTCCTAGTGACTGGCTTTGTTGCCAGGGGCTGGGAGTCTGAATCTCACCTGCCTCACCCCTGTGTACTAGGGAGTTCCTGCAGATAGGGAAGCAGAGCACCTGGGCTCTTAACTTGGTATTTGCTGGTTTACAAATCTGAGAGCTGCCAGCTGTCTCTGTAAGAACATCCAGTAATTCAAGCTAATTGAAGATAGTCTGGACCAGGGTTCTCAGAGACATATTATTAAGGCCGCACCCCAGCCATCCCAGGAGTTACAGCACTGGTGTTTGGGAAGTGGCGGAGGGCCGAGGACTGCACTCTCTTCTCATAGAACAACTCACTGTCTTTTCAGGCTCTCCTTTTAAGATGTCTACAACAGCAACTCCCTGCTTCCTCTCCTGCTGGAAATCAGAGTCGTATTTTGGGGGAGGGGAGATTGCTCCCACTTGAATGGTCGTTCAAACCCTTCACTTCTGTTCAGAGGATTCACATTAAAATAGGATGCCTCTGAGAGTTTAATTTGACCCAATGTGATGTGATCGATGGGTAGTGAATAGTACAAATGACCCAAGTCTCTTCTAAAGCTCCTGGACTTTTAGATGTGCAGCCTGGGAGAAGACAAATGCCTGAAAGGCCTTGCATGAATGAAATGAGTCTGCATTCTGGGGAAAGATTATGGCTTCATCATGACTATGTGCCCAGAATCATGCGCATGAGACTAGTGGTCATCAGTACATGGCAATTGGCTGCTAACCTACTTCTTCCATCTAGATAGTTTTCTTCAGACTTGTACAATGATGTGGGGAAAACTATCTAGATGACTCAGAGGTACCTCAAACTTGCTAGGCTCAAAGCTGAATCAACATTTTTACCTCCTGGGATCCCTATCTACAGTTGATGATGTTCCATCTGCCCTGTCAGCTAAGTAGAAATCATGTCAGCTCCTTCTGGACCACTCGTGTAATCTTCACACACATCCCCCGTCCACATCCAGTAACTAAGCCTTTACATCTGGAACCTTGCCTTGGCTTCACACCCTCGTAGCACCTGATCAAAGAGATACCTAGCCTCTTTTGATTAGAACAGTGCAATTGGGTCCACATACCCTCAGAGTGATTCACCTAAAACTCACATGTGACCCTTTTGTAATTTCCCTACACTGTATCTGGAGTTCCCCTAAATGTACAAAATAGAGTCTAAAGATTCTTAACAAAGGTACATCATCCAGTTCTCCATACTCACAGACCCCAACTATATCTCTAGTCTCATCTCTTTTCATACATTTTCATATTTCACATATCTGTCACTATAAATCAGTCATTATTTTTCCTTTAACATATGCCTGGAAGAAAGTAGGTTGTTTTCTGCTCTTGGAGCTTCTTTTCTAAAAATCATTTTGTTTTTGACTCTCCTTCTTTGCAGAGGACATGATCTTATATTTAAAGAATCCCATAGACTCCACTCCCAAATCACTCAAGCTGATTCAAAACTTCAGCAAAGTAGCAGGGTATAAAATTAACCCTCAAAAATCAATGGCTTTTCTGTATGCCAACAATGAGAAAAGTGTGGCTGAAATTAGGAAAGCAACTCCATTTGTAATAGCCCCACAAAAAATAAAATACTTAGGAATTAACTTAACCAAAGAAGTGAAGGACATCTATGATGAAAACTATAAAAACTTGAAAAAGGAAGTCAAAACAGAACTTAGAAAGTGGCAAAAATTCTCATGCTCCTGGATTGGAAAGATCAACATGGTGAAAATGGCAATACTTCCCAAGGCTATCTAAAAATTCAATGCAATACCTATCAAAATTCCAACCTCATTCTTCAAGGAATTAGAAGAGGCAATCCAAAAATTCATATGGAACAATAAATGACCCAGAATAGCAAAAATGATCCTCAACAGAAAGAACACTGCTGGAGGAATATCAATACCAAATTTCAAACTCTACTATAAAGCCATAGTAATCAAAACAGCTTGGTACTGGCACAAGAACAGACCTCAGGACCAATAGAATAGAATTGAAAACCCAAAAATGAACCTACAGACCTATAGCCATCTAATCTTCGATAAGGGAGCTAAAAAAATAGAATGGAAGAAAGACAGCCTCTTCAGTAAAGGGTGCTGGCAAAATTGGTTAACTACCTGTAGAAACTAAAGCTAGATACTTATATATCACCCTGCACCAGAATCAACTCCAAATGGATCAAAGACCTCGGAGTCAAAGCAGACACTCTGAAAACATTACAGGATGGAATAGGAGAAACCCTAGGTCTTGTTGGCACAGGCTGAAATTTTCTTAATAGAGACCCAGAAATACAACAAATCAAAGAAAGGTTGGACAAATGGGATTACATGAAATTGCAGAGCTTCTGCATGGCAAAGGACATAGTTAGCAAGATCAATAGAAAGCCCACGGATTGGGAGAAGATCTTCACTAGCCATACAACAGACAAGGGTCTCATATCTAAAATATACTTAGAACTTAAAAAATTAAATCCCTCAACAACAAATCCTCAAAGAAACAAGTGCCCAATAAATAAGTGGGCTAAAGACTTAAACTTCTCTGAAGAGGAAAGAAGGATGGCCAATAGACACATGAAGAAATGCTCAACCTCCCTAGCCATAAAAGAAATGCAAATCAAAACAACATTGAGATACCACTTCACCCCAGTTAGAATGGCAAAAATCAAGAACTCTAATAACAACAGATGCTGGAGGGGATGTGGACAGAAGGGAACCTTACTGCATTGTTGGTGGAAGTGTAAACTTGTTCAACCACTTTGGAAAGCAGTATGGAGGTTCCTCAAAAGACTCCACATAGAGCTCCCCTATGACCCAGCAATCCCACTTTTGGGCATTTACCCAAATGTTCACAAACAAGATCACACTAAAGCTACCAGCACAACTATGTTTATTGCAGCATTATTTACTATAGCTAAGATATGGAACCAACCCAGATGCCCCTCAGTAGATGAATGGATCAAGAAAATGTGGTATATATACACAATGGAATTCTATGCCTCCATCAGAAAGAATGACATTGCCCCATTTGTTAGAAAATGGAAAGGCGTGGAAAAAATTATATTAAGTGAAGTAAGCCAGGCCCAAAGAAACATAGGTCCCATGGTTTCCCTTATTTGCAATATCTAGTATATGTATGAGTCAAGCAGAAAAGTTGATGTTAGGGAAATGAACCCTAAGATATATATTCAAATTTTTTTTTCTTTCATGAGATTGTTTCTAACACATTTATAAGATGATTTCTTTGTTGCTTTGTATGTCCCTCCCCCACAGTATAACCCCTGCTTTCACTGTATTTGATGTCGGTATAATTTGTGGAGGGGAAGGGGAAAAACAAATTGTTTAAATAGGGATACAGGTGGACCCATTGCAACAATGAGATGTGCAAGTCGTTATGTTGAAAACGAACTTTACAACTTTGGTGCGGGGTGGGGGAGGGGGGGAGAAGGGGACGAGGGGAGAGGGGAGCAGGGAGAATTGGGTGGGGGGCAGGGGAGGATGGGAAGGGATGGGAAGGGGAAACAAAGGAGGAGGCTACAATACTTGTTAAGAAATGTACTCATTATCTTGCCCATGTGATTGTAACCCCTCTGTACAATATTTTCACAATAAAAAAATTATTTTGTTTTTGAATTAGTATATATTTGTAGTATGAGGACATTTTGTTGTGCTATTCCTATACATGTGCACAGTAAACTTGGAAAAAATTCGCCTCCTCTACCATAGTGCCTTGCCTTGTCTCCCTCTTCCTCTTTCAACGGCCTTTGTTAGCTTCTTTTGTGTTTGCCTATTGATAATTCCAGATTGCAGACATCTCTTATACGTGCAGTTCAGCAACTATTGGAAATAAATGAAAACCAGGTATTGTTCCACAGTCCTGAGGTCGTATTCTTCTCCCACCTTTCAGAGTCTTTTTGAACTTGTTATTTGCTAAAATTTTCACATTGAAGAGAAAAGACTAGTGAGAAATGGCGCTATTTGATCTTAGGCCCCACCAGAGTCCATTAATTTCATTATTTACAATTAATAAATAAGCAAAATACTTAGGAAGCAGAGAAATACTTAGGAAGCAGACCAGTTGGATATTTAAAAGGATGTATAACTCCTCTGTTAGGAGGAGTTTCTCATGGGAACCTGGCTTTGGGGCTTTCTAGGTCTCTGAAGAGTTATTCTTTTTGAGCTCTGAGGAAAAAGTTTTGACCTATGGAGCACAATAAAAAATCTATAAAGCTGAGCACTATGTTATGAAGAAAGTGGAGAATGAATGAGCTGAGATAAATCATTCTGATATGTATAGGGCAAACCCAGAGACTAGCATGAAAGTTATCCATCTTCTCTTTATCCATAGTCAACAAAGCATTGGGATGCTCACAGATGAGTTCTTTTTACTGTCATGGAAGGGAAGTCAAAAAATCTTCAAAGGGACTTCAGTTGAAGTCCTAATATAATAACACACCTCATAGAACTTTCCAATTGACAAAACTTTGGCACATTTGGACAACCACATGATGTAGCTTTTAATTGGACAATAAAACAAGAATCCATGAGCAAGGGCTAAAACAGACCACAATGGGAAGACACCTTACCTTGTTGCCTTGGTTTGCTCAAAGTGTTGAAAATGTTTTATGATGCTGGGGTGTCAAATAGAAACAAGAGCACCCTACCTTGAAAGGAATTCGGCATGAAGAAGGGAAATCTACTGACAAGAAGCCAAATAAACAAACATCCTTAGCAGCCAGTTTGCCTGGGTTTTATTCCTGATGTGTTACGGTCCCTTGTTCTGATTGGTCAGAACTTAGGTTCACAATTTTGCATGTTTGGCTAGTTTGAAAGGGTTAAAAGTTGACCTGAACAATCATCTAAACCCAGGACATCTATCCAAAGCAGTTACTCAGAAAATACAATTTTACTCAGCTGATGCTCTACTGCTTGAGCCACGCCCCCAGCCTTTAGAAAAACGATTCTTAAAACTTTAATTAAATTAGCTTTAATTAATTAAAACAGTTTCTTGCAAGATGGCAGCTACCTTTAAAATGGCAGCGCTTATGTCAAGCAATGACTTTGACAGAAAAGATGCTAACTCCTACAGGTTTTTTTAACCAAGAAATAAAAGTGGAAAATCTTGCCTTTAAGAGAGCCAATCGGGAAAGTAACACAAAAGCTCTGTGCATGACAGCATGTGCTGGCTAAGAGAGGTGAATGTATCTTAGCTGTCAGATACCACTATCAGACATGAGCAAGTGTTCCATGCAAGCTTGAGGGGCTAAAGCACAAGCCAGGAGGGAAGGAAAGGGAAATTGGTGGGAGGTTCCAAACGCTAGCTGTAATAATTATGGCCAGACATTGAATCATCCTGAACAGTAACAATGCGTGTATGTCCAGATTTGAATTCTCAGAGCTGAAAGTGACCTCAAGAGGCAAACTGACATAGCTCAGTCTCACTAGCAAGAGGAAGGGCTTGTTCTTGTACATGGAGCTCCACAATACTCAAGTTCTTTTTCAGGGTGTAATTGTCCTAACACGGGTTACCAGGTGACCATTTTCTGTACCTGGGGCCTTCTGCAGTCATTAAACAATCAAGTCAAAGGGCACAAACACGTTGAGAGTCGAATTGGCCACTGTGACTTTCAAACACACTAAGACTGTCTGCCCTGTGATTTATCTGAAAAGAAATCACAACCGAGGCCATGAGTCATTTTGAGCAACCATGGCCTTAGAGCCAAACAGTAAATTCTGAGAAACCAATTTATACTGTGGACAGAATCCCGCTCCTAGTGTCTACTCTTTGATCTAAACCTCAGTATGAAGAAAGCCGGTGATAATAAAAAAGCAATGGATCTGGTCTGGCCAGAGTTGATAACAAGATTGCAGACCTTGGGGAAAGAGTGGGCTGCCTTGGTCCCTGATTTGTCAGGGTGGAGGGATGAGAACAGTCTCTCTGTTTCACATTCAGACTCCAATCCCCAAAAAACAGACAGGAGGTAAGCCTGGAAGAATGAGGGAAAGATAACTAGAACACAAGAAAGTAGAGAGGAACCAAAAATAATGGATCTTTCAAAAGCTGTCCCTGTAGTCTCTTACTCCTAATCCATTAGAGAGAAAAATAATTAGATGAGTCTACTACCTTCATCTTCTCAACACCTTGTTTCTGTCTGGTTGAGTCCTTTCCTTCAATCTCTGAAAAGAGCAAAGCACAGACCTTTGCTTGATATCATCTTATCTACTTGGACCCCTGAACTTGATCTTCCCACCTACTAGGAACTAGTTCTTCTTAAACCCTAATCACACCTTTTTTTTCCACCATGATATTTTATTGTGATCTATAGTTCACAGTCTTCATATTGAGAAATTGAAAGAAAAGTGCCTGTCTTTTGAACTCCCAGGTGATATCTTACCTTTGACTGGCATGTTAGTGTGTGCATAATTTTTGTCTAGCATATTCCTTTTTGTTATTGGTTATAAGGCCTGAACTCTGGGCCTGGGCACTGTCCCTTATCTTTTCAGCTCAAGGCTAGTGCTCTACCACTTGAGCCACAGCACCACTTCCGTTTTTTTCTGCTTTTGTGGTACTGAGGAGTTGAACCCAGGACCTCTTGCATGCGAAGTAAGCACTCTGCCACTGAGCCACCTTCCCAGCCCCTGTCCAGCATATTCTTGAAGCAATACTAACTCTTGGGAAAGAAATAAATGACTCAAAAAAAAAAAAAGAAATAAATGACTCAAATATGATGTTGGAAGGTATCAACATTTAGAGTTATAAATGATTTTTACATCTATTGACTATCCCTCCCAAGAATACTGTTTACAAATAGAGAAACTGGAGTTTGTAGTGTAAGGTCCTTGAGTCATACAACTATATATGGCTAAAGTGACCCATGACCTACGGTTTGTGAATTGGTCTTTGTCTCTGTGACATGCCCCTTTTCTCAGTGAGGACTGCTTACCATTTCCACCTGCTGTAACCATCAGTTCTTAAATGTATACGTATTTCCATGTACAGGACAGATTGCCAAGGCTAGCAGCACTGAAGACATAAATCATTTGCTGGCCACACCTTTTAAACACAGAGTCTCACTCAATCCCCTACCAATCTCATGTCCTGCATGCTGGAAAATACAGAAAAGTCACAACAAAATAAAAATAAAAATCACCTACAATCCTACTACTTCAGCGTTTGATGAGAAAGCTGAAAAATCCTTTCTTATTTCTAACTTTAGCTCTCAGAGGTATACAGTATATGTCAAGATGTTTTTTTTTCTTGAATGTTTACACAAATATGTGTCAGCAGGTATATGCTCCTGCAGCATTTTAATAGAATGACACATCGCACAATGAAATTATTTTGCATGTTGATTTTTTTTTACTTAATATTCAATATCGTTTGATGATGGTTAGCTAAAATGTGCTTCTTTCAACAGGTGCTATAGTAAAAAATCTTTATCCATATGTCTTTATATATGCATGCTAGTAGCTCTTTATGATACATTCCTACAAGTGACTCCTACATCATATACATTTTGCATCTTTACCTCTTCATGATAGAAAAAAAAAGAGGAGGGTTGGGTATACGGCTTAGAGGTAGAATGCTTGCCTAGCATGCATGAAGTCCTGGGTTTGATTCCTCAGTACCACATATACAGAAAAAGCTGGAAGTGGCTCTGTGGGCTCAAGTGGTAGAGTGCTAGCCTTGAGCACAGAGAGGCTCTAGAACAGTGTCCAGGCCCTGAGTCAAGCCCCAGGACTGGGGGGGGGGGGGGGGGGGAAGGAGGAGGATGTTGATAATGGCTCTATATTGTGATGTGTTTTGCCCATAGCTTACTTAAGCATAATGGTTTGCAAGACAGAATAAATGATATAAATAAGGTTTCTCATATACATTTCAAACTTCCTCACTACTGAAACTGGAGAAGTATTTCACATGTTGTTAGTAATTTTGCTGGACACCAGTAGCTCACTTCTGTAATCAAGTGACCTTGGAAACTGAGATTGGGGAGACTCAGGACAGCCCAGGCTCTTGTCAACTAACTGAGTGCAGTAGTGTACACCTGTCATCCTAATGGCATAGGAGGCTGAGATTGAGAAAATCAAGGTTTCAGGCCAGCCCTGGCAGAAATGTTCATGATACTCTATCTCAATGAAAAGGACTTGAGAATAGTAGTATATTCCTGACATCTCAGAAATGACAGGAAGCCTATAATAGATTGATCAAGTCTATATCCAATCAGGAAGAAAAACCCTGAACGCAAACTTCAGTACTGCAAAACAAAAAAGTGACCCTTTCTAAAGATCTGTCTGGAATTCTCTATCACTCCCTTTCTCTATCCATTAGCTTCTCCCATATACATGATTCAGTCACTATTTTCAGCCAGTGTGTACTTTCAACACCTGTCCTGGACCAAAAAAACACCTGAAATACCAAATCTTTTCCAGCAATCTCCTCCCATGGTTGGTCCCTCTGTTGGCTGATGGCTTTTCTGTTCACTCAGTTGGCCCTAAAACTCTGCTTCATACCTATAAATATGAGGGCTCTGTGTCCGCTTATTAGCAAAGAGGAGAATAGCATCATTTTTTCCCTAAGAAAAATAATTTCATAATTGAGCCATGGCTAGAAACAGGCACTTCCTGGTCTAACTCCATCTTGCTCCTGAGTCTTGCCCACGCTCAGGGGAAGGGCTCTCTGCGCCAGCTTACATTCTGGCCTGTCAGCCATATGCCTCTGGCCTCAGGGGTCCCGTGCTTCACCTCTGCTGTCAAACCAGCTAAGGGTGCCCCACCCTTCAGAACCCTGCTCTAACTGGCATCTCCAAGTATTAATCATTCCCCTTTTTAAGAACCAGTGTAACTGAATGCCAGTCATTCAGAAAGTCTGAAGTTCTAGTCCTGATTTTCTTATGTGAGCTGTGTGATTGTAAGAGAGGCATTTGACCACTCTGCACCTCAGTTTTCTCAACTACACGCAGGTGTAATGAAAAAAGGAGTTCTCAGGACCGTTGAAAGCACCTTCTGTATGCTGACTTGTAATAATTTGCAGTCATTCTTGATATCATCCCACAGCCAAGCTCCTCAAATGAGGCATTACTGGAATGAATGTCATGTAAAATTTCAGAATGGAGCCTTGGAAGAGGCTCTGGATTCCAGGCCTTATTCACTTCAGAATAAGTGCCCCTCTGCTGGAGGTGTGTGATAAACAAGGACACTCATACAAGGCTGGAGACGGTGTGAATCATACAGGTGTTCCGGAGACGATCACTTCCCCAGAGGAAGAAACCAGGATCTTCATTGTTTGGATACATGTTCAGCTCTGAAGATAACTCTGAAGCCTCCTCCATTCTCAAGCAAGGATGAGAAATGACCTAGCTGGGACCAGGTGGCTGGCTGACCAGCTAGAATGAAAATAGATTTACACAGAGGTATGTTTGCAATGAGGATATGCTGGTTACCTTGTTGTACTGAGGTTCTCAACTGGAGGAAATGTGTGTGGTCTTTCTGGTCATTATGATGCTTGTTAGGTAGGTGACTACTGGCATGGAATGTGCATCAGCCAGGGATGCTACCTATCCTGAACTGTTTGATACACTCTCCCAACAGGACCCATTTTGAGAAGCAGCTGTAGGTCTGGGGAGTTTCCTAACTGGTTGGGAGCCTAGCAAGAGCTGTCAAGACTCCTTTGGACTCTTTAGCTTAGAGACTAGGTTACAATTAGGTAGGGCACCTCTGGGTCTCCTTTCCTGAGCCTCACTTCACTTCCCACTGAGCTTCCGGCACAGAGGAAGTGGAAGGCACATGGATACTTTCTGATCTAAAAGCTTTGACTTCCAAGTCCCTTTGTGATACTCTTGCAAGTGATCTGGAATTTGGCATCTTGCTTCTTAGAATTCTATCTGAAGCAAAGCCAAGTCATGAGAAAACTCACGCCGCTGCAAGTTGGGCCTCCCCAGAGAAATCCAGTCCACTAGTATCATGGCTCAGTAATGCTACTAGCTCTACTCCAACCCTAACCCAGTCACTAGGGCGTGGCATATGCACAATATGAAAAGTCCCTTAGCAGAAGAACCCTCCAAAATAATAAGTAATGAGTTGCATTTTGTGCCTGTGCCTGTGTTAAGGACTGTTTACATTATATGATTTAGCATCAAATGACATAAATACGGCTCTCAGTAGAAACAAGTAATTCCATGCATGCCAATCCAGCCCCTTGGCCTTCATAGGTGAGTATGGAACAAAGGAAAGACTGAAGATGTGCCCAGGGCCCACTGTACTCCCAGAATCCCTCAGGTGTCTCAGAGGCTTGGGGAAGGCAAAGTTATTCTATTCATAAGTTGGAGGTCCACAGAGGGATGATTTCTTTCTTACATGTCTTCTGCCATTAACAAAGATAAATCCAGGTATTGTCTTTATGGTAATGGCCTCTGTGACTAAGAGGAATGAAATAAAAAGTCAGGGAATGTCAAACAGTTTGAAAAAAAATCTATTCATTGTGAAGTCACTTTCTAATGGGTTCTCAAGAAACAGTAGCATCTACGTTCCCTCCAGACACTACTCTCTGTAGTAAATAATACCACTAGGTGATTTTACCCCGTAAGCCCCCAGAAATTGCTTATCATTATGGTTAGAAACACATCAATTACCAATAGAGCCTCCAGGTGGCCCTTCTCATAGCTCTGATTGGAAATATGTTTTACCTTTGTTTCTTCTGTCAGGATTCTCAGTCCTCACATAGTATATCACTCAGTCTTGGATGTGGGTTTGCTGTCCTCTGAATCTCTTTTCTCATGGCCAAGTTAGAAACCTTTGGCTTAGCCTTACGCCTCAACTTCTTTAAGAAGCTTCTTAGAACCTTCTAAGATTCACCTATCCATTCAAAAGGATAGGAGGTGGTGGGCTTGAGGATTGACTCAAGTGGGAGAGCATCTACCTTGCAGGAAGTCCTGAGTTTAAACCCCAGAGCTATAAATAAATAAATAAACAAACAAATAGGCTAGGAGTCTGTTACAGAGCACAGAGCTGAGAAAACCATGCATGTGTGTGCACATATGTGTGTGCATACACACACACACACACAACACACATAGAGACATTGGACCAGGTACTTGTGATGAGCACATTGAAGATATTATGTCCTGAAGTACCCAGAACAAGTCTGTAAATAAATTAGGGATTATTGTCTCTATTTTATATGGGCGGGGGGAAGAAATGAGGCACCAGAAAGTTAATTCTCTGAAATCACAAAAGTAATAAGCAGAGGCCCAGCCCTTACTTGAACCTTGGGACACTGTTCTTTGTCTCTTCTAATCCATCATCCCTCCAATTTTTACTGTAATCACCTGACCTCTGCTTCCTTTACATGGATTACTCAAAGACACTGGTTTCCAAAGCTAGGGATCTTAGTATTTTCAACATCCACCTACACTTCATGGAGTTGGGTTCCCAGGTGCACCACCAATGGGAAGCACAGCATGAAAAGTGGCCATGAAGATGTCCTGTTTCTACAAGGATAGTGCTGGCCCCCAGGGAGCTCATCTCCTTTCCTCCAGTGATTTTGTTTGTACACAACTCTGCTAGCCATGCTCAGTTCACAGCCCACCTCCTGTCTGCCCAGCTCATGATCTCTAGACTTCCAATTCCAACAACTCTTGAACTGCAGCAGGATCTACGAACCACTTCTCCTGGCACCGATTCCTTGTCCTCCCTCACCTTGCTTACCTCTTTCCCTCCCCGCCTACTTCCAGTCCCATGATCTTTCCTGGATTACTCACTGTAGACCCCTTCAAGTAGATCCCCTCCATTCGGCATCCTAGATAGCCAAACCTTCAGCTAAGTTAAAGCCCAAACTCTGTTTCCGCATGCCTACACCTGGGTATTGAAACAAATCTGAGAGAATAAAAAACAACCCCAAAGACTGGTCTCCATTTCAAGTCATTATCACATACCTCCAGGCAGTCATCTCTGCTGTCTGGCAGCCTTCTGTGTTTTCCAGGTCTACTCACATTTCCAGAACTCTCTCGCATCTTCCTCTCTCTTCAAACCTCCAACACCTTTGTTTGCTCCTCACTCTGAGCTGATAACTTTGCTTCCTACCTCACTCAGTAGACAGGAGTGATCAGACAAAGAATTTCTGACTCTGCCGTCGTATTTCCCCACTTTTCTGTATATATGCCATGCACTTTTGCGTGTTCTGCCATTGCTGAAGATGAACTGCCTGCCTCTGCACTATAACTCCCCTCCATTAGCTTTAGAACCCATCCCATCCTCTCCTGGGACCAGGAGACATTGCTATAGCATCATCCCTTTGTTTTCTCCATCACATGAGTATGTAAACATTGCACTATTTCTGCAGCGAAAAACCACAAATAACAGCAACATAAATTTCATTAATTCCACATCTAAGTCAAAGGATTCTGTGTCTTTTCCTTTTCAGTGAGCTTAAAATGATTCTCCTCACTCTCTCCAATTCTTCTACTTCTCCTTTTTTGAATACAGGCAGGCCTTTGCTCCCTCTATAGCACTTAATTTGAAACATTATTCACTTACTTGTTTGTTTATATTTATAACCCTTCACCTGACCCTAACATCCATGAGCTCTCAGACTGCCCTTTCCTCAGCATCTACAGCAGTGTTGGTTAGATGTCTCGTGAGTGTTTTTTAAAAAAGTGTTTTGGACAAATAAGCAGATTTGGAATTTGAACCCTTGCAGTGAGACTCCCATGGGTATTAAAACAGTAGAGATCCCAGGCACTAGTTACTCATGCTTGTAGTCTTAGCAACTCAGGAAGGTGAAATCTGAGGATCGTGGTTCGAAGCCAATCCAGGCAGACAAATCCAAGATATTTCCAACTTACCACCAAAACACCAGATGTGAAGGTATGGCTCAAGTGGTCAAGGGCCAGCTTTGAATGAAAAAGCTAAGAGACAGTGCCCAGGTCCTAGGTTCAAGCTCAGTTACCCTGTGACATACACACACATGCATGCACACGCACAGGTGCACATATAAACACACTAGACCATAGTAAAGGAGAGACACCTTTATTACCAAGGACTCCCTGAGCTGAGAATTTGAAGGGTTCTAAATCCTACCTAGAAAACAGTAGAACCAGAAAAACAAAAATTCTTTATTATTCTAGTTTTCCCCCTTTTTGGGGTTGTGGGAGAGACCTGAAAAGCTGAAATTACACATCTGTGTTACTGAGAAAGCTGCAAGCCCCTCCTGTTTCTGAGAGGAAGTGATTTAACCTGACAGATTGCCGCGTCTATAGATCACAATGGGTTACTTAAGTGTATTTTCTTTTTTGTCCACTAAATTCTATTCCTTCCAACTACTATGTGCCATGGCCCCACCTGCTGCCCTGCCCTAAGGCATTTTCTCCAGTCCAAGCACACCTGTGCCAGCTGATCCAGGAATAAATTCCTGTCCACGCAGGGAGCGTTGGCATTCCCTGCTTAATGAGCAAATGTGTCCAGAGCATCTCCACCGTACTCCGCCATTGAGCACAGCTAGATGGACACAAATCACTCATTGGTACACTGATGTGAGATGGCTTTTCCATCCTCCTTTCTCAAAATCAAAGAACAAAAACAAACAACAAACTAACCTTTCTCCCCCTCTCATTCACCTAGTCTATCATGCCAGGACTTGCATAAGAAAAACACTTCTCTCTGACCCCCATAGCGATCAACTGATGCCTTGAAGCAGGAAATTTGATTGCCCCTCATCTCAGGCTGAGCCTGTTTCACCAATCACAAAATGACTCATCCCCTTTTTAAAAGCCAGCTGTGACCATTGACTCAGTGACTTCCCGGGGTAGTGAATTCAGTGTAAAAAAAGAATTTATAATGGCCAAATAACAAAGGTTATGAAGGAGAAGCTATTTTGCTTTGGTGTTCAACCTTTCAGGGGCTTTGGAAAATAAAGCAAGCTGGCCAGACCTGGGGAGCCCACGGTACCCATTCCCCTCCTCCAGAAACATCTTGTAACATGTCCCACACCAGCAGTGACATCTCAGCATGGCTTTTCTCCCTGCTGTTCCCCATCAGCAAGAGCATGCTGACACACAGGCTGATGAGCAGTGCTGAAACTTATCGAGTGTGTCCTTCCTGCCTCCAACCTCACAGCCTGTCATCCCCTGTTGTCACCGGGCTCTTGCTCATTCGCCTGATGCTTACACTAATCTAGAAGATGATCAAAGAAAAAACCTCCACTGACTCAGCCCTGTCTGGCCTGGCACAGAGATTGGTCAAGCGTATGCGTTAAATATGACTAGATTCTAATCTATTCTTTCACCCCGCTTGCTTGCTCACTGGTTCACCCTCTCCTGCTCCCCTCCCCTCTCCCCTCATTTTTTTTTTCAGAAAAATAAATAAATGAATTCTGGGTTGGCTAAAGATTTCAGCAATGTGACTGCTGTGCAGATGGATCCCGCTGAAGCTGGTGCTAGCTCTCTGGGGAGTAGCATGAAATGCTGGTTTTCAAAACCTGAGCAGCGTGTAAATGGCAGCTAAAAAGGAAATGCAGATTGGTGCTGAGTGTTAATTGTCTCTTCCTCTCTTCTTCACACACTTCAGAGATGTGTGGTGGCAGAAGACAAAAAAATAGGCCTGCCCCCTCGTGGGATAGGCTTTTCTCTTTCAAGCTGGACTGAGGGAATAACACCTAGAGCCTAAGTCAAAACATGGAATGGTTTTATTCCCCCCCCTTTCCCTTTTTTTTTTTTTAAGTTCTCATCTGATAAAAGTCAGGGAGGTGGCACCAAGCTTGTAATGAAAGTAAGAGTCTGCTGAGAATGAGTCGATGAGATGTGACATGGAAAGGGGAGGCAGGATGTCTTTGTTTTGAAATGACAGGCGATAAGCTATGGGGTGCCTGGTGAGATTTTAGTCCATAACTAGGTAGCAACCTGTCAAAAGCAAGCCCCGTAAATGCATCACGAGAATTCTCACTTGAGATGATTTCAATTCCAGCTCTGCGTGTGTGAGTGTGTGCATGTACATGCACACACAGAGCAAAACATAAGTGGATGCCAACAAGCATCACTACGTCCTGTGAAGAGTAGCACAGTAATCACATGGGTACCAGAGCCCTAAGTCCTCCCGTGGTCTTCCTCTCTTAGGTAGGGATAAGGTCAGATTGATGACCACAGCCCAGCCTCAAAGCCATTTATTTTCATTCCCCACAAAGACTTGGGTTAGGTTTCTCCCACGATGATAATCAAGCAGAATCTTGATTGTCATTTCGTTTTATGGTTTTTGTCTAGATGAAGTGGGGTTATTAGAATTGCTATAGTTTTGAATACAATGGGGGCAATGGAGTAGCAACTGGGAACACTGATTATACATTGGCAAGGAAACACATTCTGGTGTCTTTTTTTTTAAATCATGAAATCCCTATGCCCTACCTGAACAGTTCTTCCTGGTACCTGCTGATGCCTCAGTTCTCCATACGTTCTTGAAAAGGCCGTGGCTCCCTGCTGCTGCCCCTGGAGTGTCAGCTCCATTCTCTCCTGCCAGTTGGAGACAAAGGATAAGCAATCACAAGTGAAAATGAGTTATTGTCTGCCTTCATTCTCTCCTTGTGAGCAGGGATGGATAGGTGAACTAGTTCCCACCCCATGTTAGTTCAGTAGCATGACCAGGAAGAATGGAGTGGATGCTTTTCAAAGAAATGGTTTCCCCCTGCTGCTGTCCCTGCTTAGGATGGCCAGTGTTTCACACTGAAGTCTCTCTTAGTGCCTTTTCCTAAAGGGACAGAGAATGAAATGCTGGACCCCAGGGGCTCATGCCTATAACTCTACCTACCCTGAAGGCTAGGATCCGGAAGATCATGATTTGTGGCAGCCTAGGCAGAAGAGTTCTCTAGACTCCATAGCTAGTCATAGAGTGTCAGCCTAGCAAGCACAAGGCTCTGCGTTCAAACCCCAGTACCTTTCATGGAACTGGCCAGAATGCTAGCTTGGAGGGGAGCAGAGTGAGGTGAACAACCCTGCAAGCCCCACACCTGAAAGACTTTCCATGATGAAGAGTGGTACTTAGTATTGAGTAGCAGAGTGGCTCTTCTTAGTATCACCTCCTGACTCTATGTCTACCTACTTACCCAGACTCCCAGATGGTCCCAGTTCCAAAATCTACTCTTTCCAACAGGAAAGAATTGACCCCACATGCAGGCTATCTTAACGGAATTACTATTACTCTACAGAAGTGGCAGTGGTGACTAGCGATGACAATGCTCAGGACAGGACTGACTTCAACTCCTCCCAGGCCTGTGTGCATGCAGGGAAGGGGGGCATCTGTCACTTGAAAGAGAATCCCAAGTATAAGTTTATGGGCTTGTCTCTGCTCTCACAGACACAATGTGTCAACACTAACCTGATCCCAGTATGTTATGTGCAAGCTTCGCACAAGGTCTGGAAGCTTCCTAAATGTTACCCCTTAGCGGACAAATGCATAGGGCTGTTGTTCAGTGATATCAGCTGGCAGATCCATCCAAGAGCCTCATGGGTAGCTTGGTTCCAGGTCAGTCATGACAACTACTACAGTTTCAATCTAGAATGTTCCTCCAAAGACTCATGTGGTGAACACTTGGTTTCCTACTGACAGTGCTATTAGAAGAAACTATAGGAGGCAGGGCCTGGTTGAAGGAAGTGGGGCACTGGGGCTTGCCCTTGAAGGGTATGATTGGACCCCCTGTTCCCTTGCTTTTTTGATCTGCTTCCTGGCCACCATGAGCTAACAGATTTGGCTCTGCCATTCTTTCCAATGAGTTGTCTTACCACAAGCCCAAGAGCAATGAAGACAGTTAAATCACCTTGAAATCACTGAAACTATAAGTCAAAATAAATATTTCCTCCTTCAAGTTGTTTCACCCAGGAAAAGTGACACAGTGACAGAAAGTTGACTAACACAGTAGCTGAAAAGAATTAACACAGTTACTGCTCCCTATTTGACCCATCCCACAGTCGACTCAAACAGAAACAGCAGAAACTAGTTCTACAGAAGTCAAAAGCAGAAGTTATTTGACAGAACAGAAGAGGAGAGGGAAATGATTGAGAAGAGACATGTAATGGAAATATTTCTGGAGTGCTGGAGATGTTCTTGATCAAATATAGGTTACATGAATGTCTGCATTTTGTCAAAACTAGTCAAACTGTGTGCTTCATGTCTGTGCATTTCACTGTATGAAAATTATGCTTCCATCATAAAAAAAAAGTTCTATTCCTCATATAGGCAGCCTTAAAGCAGTAATTCTAACACTCCTTACCCCTAACCTCATCTACTGATGCTGATTGAAAAAGGGAAGCCCAGAGGTTCCATTCTTGGCTCTCTACATGTGAAGTGATAAACCAGAGCCTTCCATTTGGAATCCAAAACTGCATCGGTAGCTCTGCCTACCACTCAACAAAACCTGGCTTTCTAGAAAGTTCCCTAATCTACCTGAGGCTCTTTCTTTATCTGTAAATCTATACATCTGCTGCAGGAAACAAAAAAATAATGTTTCTATAAACTAGGAAATGCTGCCAGAGTATAGATTGGACACTATCTCAACAGATTATGACTATTTAAACACACGCCTAAGAGGCACACTCTCTCGTATAGGGTTAAAACTCCAATTGGAAAATCTTTTATGAAATCTTCCTTAAACAAGTTATTATTAAATAACCTTTTGCAATAGTATAGATTTTTTCCACAGCACCCAAGTGTGAGGAAGAAAAAAAAACACTGTACTTCTCCAATTGTATAATCTATGTCTAAGCTTCCACTGACCTGAAAGGCAACAAATTTCACTCATAGTCATTTTGGGTTTATTCTGATTAAGGGTAGACATTTCCATCCAATACCCTTGGATTTATCATAGAATAATCATGTTCTATGGCAGTGTTCTATTCTTTCTTCCATGATGGGAATGGATAGGAAAGATAATAGTGTGTGTGTGTGTGTGTGTGAGAGAGAGCGAGAGAGAGACAGACAGACAGAGAGACAGAGAGACAGAGACAGAGACAGAGAGAGAAAGAGAGAAGGGTTAGACAAAATATTTGAGAGAAACAACTGTAAGTAGAAAAGATTTATTTTGGTTTATTATGTCAGAGGCTTCAGTTCATCATGGCAGGGAGGATGTGGCAGAGTATCTCACCTCTTAGAGGCCAGGAAAGAGAGAAAGGGAAAGAGTGAAAGCAGAGAGGGAGGAGAAAGAACAAAATATACTAATGAACTGACTCTCTCCTCTTTCTCTTTTCATGCCATTCAGGCCACCATCCTATGGGTTAGGGTCCTTTACACCGAGAGTGAGCACCCTCTTACTGTCTCAGTGAAGCCTCTCTGGAAAAACCCTTAAAAACACAAGCAGAGCCTGTGCTTTCCTACTCTCCTAGGTGTTTTTTAATTCAATCAAGTTGACAGTCAATATTAACCAGCACAATATGCATATATATATACATATATACATACATATATGATATGTAAACATGACATTAGCAACATCTCCAGCACCTAGAGACTCTCAATCACAAATTACAGTTCAACAGATGGGGGAGGTAGACTAAATGCATTCAGTTCATTTCAAGAACCTTATAAGATGAAGAGAAAAATACTTTCCTTAATTGTAGACAATCAGATGCTCTCAGGGCAAGCTAGATGAGGGGCCTCAAAAGCATGACATGAATAATTCTTAAAATAACTTGAGTGAAAACTTGTTTTCAGTCATTAGGACAGTAGCTAATGTGGAGAAAGTAGAATAACCCATTGCTCTAGAGAGAGAAACAGTGTCAGTGGGCGAAAGGCACAGAAAACACAGAGAAAATGAAAGTATAGAATATATTTCCAACAAGCTTGCCCAACTGGCAGGGGGAAAAAAAGAGAGAAGGTTAAAGTGGAATATTTTGTGCCATACATATTTTACCACAGCTTTCTAAAATGTAAGGAGCATAGAAGATGCTGACAAATGGTGGAGATAAATGGCCATCTGTAAAGACCCATGCAGTCTGTATACCTTGGATTGTGACTCTAGCAGACCTGACATGACAAAAAAAAAATCTGTAGAGGGGGTGAGATGTCAGATTGACCTTCACCAATAGCTCCTTTCTTGGATGCCATTTCTAAAGAATCACATTCTTTACAAACTCTTAGTGCTAATAATCTAGAAATGAACCAATGAAGAGATTGATATCTTCTCTGACATAGTTAGGAAGAAATACACTATGGTTTCAGATAAAGCATACAAAAGCAAAATTTGCCTTTGTTAGATCTTCCTCTTTCTACCTCAGCTAGTTCCCACCTTTAAAACTGTAAATAAACTAAAAAAAAATTCTAGAATTGCTAATCTGTCCATCTGTAATGACTACTTATGGTCTAGACCAGTTGTTAAAGGATCAGATTTTGAAGTCAACAACCATGAGGTTTGAATTCAAGTTCTGCATGTTCTTGAAAGAGTTATTGTGAACTGGTTAGTCTCTAGGCTTTGGTTCCTTCTTGGTAAAATGAGGGAAACAATGCCTTGGTCATAGGATTATATAAAGTATAAATGAAATAATATATAGGAAGGATTTAGGAAACAGCCTGGCCCATATCCAAGTATGTGAGAAATGGCAGCTACCATTATTTGAAAGCATTAGCATTTTTTACCATTGATTATAAAGGTCCATGTGTATCTAAATGAGGCAAGAATTATTTAACTCCAGTTTCCAGGACTCAAAAGAATAAAATAGATCATTTATTTCACCATTCAGATAATTAATGGCACAGTAAAACACCATTGTACAATTATGAACTCTTGTTTTATCCCATTGAAGAAGTGAGGGAGTGTAGGGAGTTGTCAAATGGATAATAGTCATGACTGGAGTAATTGCAAGAGTTAGATGATATTCCTAAAGCAAGTAGAATATTCCAGACAGTCTCTAGTGTCTATTCCCCCTTACATTTTGGCTGGTTTTGAAAAGTCATATGTTGACATGTTTAACTAGTGCACATGACTTCCTATGTCTGACTAGTTGTGAACGCCAAGACTGTTTTAAATCTCTTTGATAGAAAATAAGTGAATTTTGTACTGTTTATAACAAACATTTGACATGCAAGCATGAGGTCAAAGTAACACTTGTTTGAAAGTTCAAATTGGGTGATGAAATAACAAGTCACTTTTCCTTTGGGAACATAAAACACTAGCAAGTGAAAGATACACCTGGGCTCCAGTGGCTTACAATAACCGAGGCTGCTCAGAAGGCTGAGTCTGAGGACTTCAGTTCAAAGCCAGCCCAAGGTAGAAAGTTCATAAGACTCTTATTTCTAATTAACTACCAAAAGCCCAAAATAGACTGTGGCTCAAGTGGTAGAGTGCTAGCCTTGAGTAAAAAGCTAAGGGACAGCACCCAGGCTTTGAGTTCAGTACTAGCACGAACGTATATGAGCATATGTATGCGCGCACACACAAAGGTAGATAAATGAATATATGAACATGTTCTAAGGACTTGTCATTTGTCATCCCAGACCAATTCAGATTTCTCCTGGAGAAACCACTTCAAATGATTATAAAACAAGTAATTTTATATGCTGCTTTTTTCACATTAATTAATTTGTAAACAAATCATTTTTTTTAAAAAAATCCTCATACCTTTTCATACTTCCTCTTAACTGGAATATTCTAAATCAAACACATGTTAGCAATAGCTACCCTAACTCTTTATGTTTTATTCTCTTTAGGATGCAAAATGTACACCTATAAACCTCAAAGAAAATTTTGATTCATTTTTGCAATGAATTGTGTGAATATTTGTTGATGTAAGCTATAGTTATGGAATACCTACAGCATAACAGGGGAAAAATAATAATGTATTCTTCTCCCATTCTTTATGAAAATAGGAGAGGCATGGACTAGAGGTATGAGTCAAGTGGTAGAGAACCAACTGTAAATCAAAAAGCCTAGCCACAGTGTGAGACCATGAGTTCAAACCCTAGTACCACACTAAATGAAAGAGAGAGAGAGAAGGGAAGAAGGGAGAGGGGTAAGAAAGAAGGATGGAGGGATAGAGGGAAGGGAAAGGAAGGAAAGGGAAGAAAAGAAAGGGAAAAAAGAAAAGGAAAAGGAAGGAGAAAGAAAAAGTAAACAAAGGAAGGGAAAGAAAGGGAGAGAGAGAGAGATTGCTATAGCAGGGCACTGCTGGGTCACACCTACAATCCTAGCTACTCAGGAGGATGAGATCTGAAGGTCTTGGTATGAGGTCAGCCTCTGAGCAGAAATAAAAACAGAAAACTCTTATCTCCAATTAATCAACAAAAAGCCAAAAGTGGAGGCCTAGTTCAGGTGCTAGAGCACAAGCCTTGAGTAGAAAACACTCTGCAGGGGCATGAGACTCAGAGTTCAAATCCCAGCACTAACACAATACAACACAACAAACTAAAATCTGGGTGAGAAGAAATGTTTTTTCACAGTTTAAAGTTTTCAACATTTCATGTGAAGCAAGGCGAGATTAATTCTAAGTGGAAAATGAAAAATTATAGTTACATGCCATAAAATAGAGCTACCACTAAAATGTAAAACAAAGAGATATGGCCAAAACTTCAATTAATCAATTAAAATGAGATTCTTGTTTTTAAAAATAATAATCCCAACAAATCCTATTCATCTAATGGAGAAAATCATTTCTTCTTTGAAGGGAAAAAACTGTTGCCCATGATACCAAAGAAAAAGCAGTATGAAAGGAGGAGAGACTTCATGGAAAATTAAACTAAACAAATCATTATTGTGACAATTAAAAAGAGTCACGAAATACATGAACAACAGAGTGAATGCTGCAGAAAATGAAAGGACATAAGTTAAAAGAACTGTCATTAGAGGAAATAGAAAGCCTATTGTCATTTGCTGTGGGAGGGGACAGACCTGGGAAATCTGGTCTGGAAACCACTAGGGTCCCAGAAAATAGGAAGGGAGAGGTACAAGTTAAGCTGTTGTATCTCATTGTCTGCTTCTCAGGGAAAATTACTTTAAATTCCTTACAATATAAAATAATTGCCTTCATTTTTTTAAAGGTAGAACAGAAGTCAACTATATTTTTTTTCAACCAGAAAGATGACAAATAACCTAAAAGTAATAAAACTAAACTGTATATAAAAGTTCAGATTTTCTTCATGTAATCTAAGTCTTAGGAGAGGAAATAGGAAAGAAATAAATGAAAGATAAATTTCTTGCCCAGTACAGAGATCATCAATAAATATTTCTTTTCTTTTTCTTTTTAAATAAAGCTATGAGAGATTTTAGTTGAATCCAACAGGAGTGAAAAAGGAAATGGTAGAGATTACTGAACATTAGAAAATTGTTTATTTGAAACAAAAGCTATTCTGTTCCAAAATTTTTTCTTTGAAGCTAGAGAAGAAATTTAGAAAACATGAAGAGACTTAAGTAGTTATAGGAGAGTTTTTAAATATGCACTTCTTAATGAGCTTAAGTTTCTAAGAACTAATACTTCATCAACTGTCTTTAAACCATTCGAAGATACCTCAATCATTTAAACAAAAAATTAATTACAAAAATGTACAAAGTTTAAATATTTGTAAAGAAATAAATAGGGATAGGCTGCTCTAAAAGGAAAAATAAGTTCCAAGGAGAAAATGAAGCTAAATATATTGCATCACAAAGACAGATTAAATCTAGTAATCCTGAAAACGCTAAAGAGAGAACACAAGAATGCAAAACTTCAGGGGGTCCTCATAATTTCTGTGAAACATCTGAAATTGTGTGTTATTACTGCAAAAGTCACTGCCTTTTCATTCTATCAGTTGTGCAAATCATACCGTATAATTTTTTTTAATGAGAGTACTGTGGCTTGAACTCTGAGCCTGGGTGCTGTTCCTTAGCTTTTTCACTCAAGATTGGTACCCTACCACTTGAACCACAATTGTGGCTTTTTTTAGGTGATTAATTGAAGTAAGAGTTTCAGATTTTCCTGCTGGGGTTGGCTTTGAACTGAAATACTCAGATCTCAGGCTCCTGACTAGCTAGGATTATAGGCATGAACCACCAGCACCTGGTTTGACCATTCTTATAACATGACTTTCCCCTATGAACTTTTAGTTTTCTGAGTTTCTAATTATATTTCTATTGTTTAAAACTTTATTTCTTTACTGATTCTGTTACTTTTGCATTCATATTCCTTGTAACCTTCTTCCCCTCGAGCATATTTTGTATTTCTAGGTTGCTAATAATTGATGGATTGTGTGCATGTGTGTGTAAAAATACTGGTCATACAAGTGTCAGTAATACAACATCTGGAAGAATATGGAGATACATGGAGGAAGTAAAACTTCCATGCAATGTTAGTAATATAAAATAGCACAATCACTGTAGAAAAGTATAGAACTGATTTGTATACTATCACATGATTAGCCTGCTTCTCTTCTAGGTGTTTATTAAGGCAGAAAAAGGCATACATCCATACAAAGACTTGTATGTATATATTTATGGCTGTTTTATTTGTAATAACCAAAAACTAGACATGGATAAATAATATAATATTATTTAGCATTAAAAAGAAATGAACACTATGCCACAAACAACATGAATGAATATGAAATAACTAGGCTGAGTGAATGCCAAAAAAGAATACATAATATATGATTCCATTTAAATAAAATTGTTAGCAGTGCAAACTGATTTATAGTGACAAGTGGCAATTCAGTGGTGTTCAGGGACAGGGAAGAGACACAGATAGGGTTAGTTAGGGATTTCCAACAAACACAAGGAAGTTTTGTGGGGGATAATGAATACATTTTTTATATTGACCACAGCAATCTTTTTCATGCATATTAAAAATTTTCAGAATACAAACTTTAAAATTGTGCAAAGTGGCTAGGTGCCATTGGCTTATGCCTTTAATCCCAGCTGCTCAGGAGACTGAGATCTGTGGATCTCACCCCAAGTACAAAAGTCCATGAGACTCTCGTGTCCAATTAGCCACTAAAAAGTCATAAGTAAAGCTACAGCTTCAGTGGTAGACTGCTAGACTTGAACAAAAAAGCTCAAGCCTGGTCATTGATTGTGTGTGTGTATGTGTTCAAGCCTGAGTTCAAGTCTCAGGGAGAGCACAACAACAAAGTGCAATTCATTGTTTGAGAAGTTTGTAATAATGAAAAGAAACTTGCAGGGGGATTATGAGGCAAAATGAGAGTGAGTGTCACTGCGTTAGTCCCTCCACGGGTATGCCATTCTGTTCAAATGGGCAACATTACAAAGTCACTGTGACCACGTACACCCCCACATAGCTTAGAGCACTCTTCTTTCAGGCTGCTAAGTCTTCTAGCTTATTGATCCAATCCACCATTCCCTCCAAACTCTCAGCCCCATAAATATTGTTGAGCCAACTCCCCCTCAACACATACACACACACACACACACACACACACACACACACACACACACACAATTTCCACTTAGGTAATTTGATGTTTTCTGTATGAATAAGATACTTTCTAATGTTATAAATGTTTCCTTCTTAACCTTCTTGAGAACAAGTTGTACTATCCAACATTGCAATATTCTACCTGTTCTTTCTCACTTTCAAACATGAAAATAAAACTCTCTAGATATTCAATCATTACACTAAATTACTTTCTATGTATGTATGCTGATATTGAGGCTTGAACTTGGGGCCTTAACTTTTTCCACTCAAGGCTAGCACCCTGCCACCTGAACTACAGCTCAGCTTCTGGCATTTTTTTTTCTGGTTAATTGAAGATAAAAATTTTTTAGACTCTCCTGTCTGGGCTGGCTTTGAACCATAATCATCAGATCACAGCCTCCTGAGTAACTAGGCATAATCCACCAGTACCCAGCACTAATAACTTTCAAGAGTCAACATCTGCTTTATTGTCTCTCTTTTAGAGTCCGAGACACAAACAATAAAGACTGTTGTGGAATTTCGTTATTTTACGCAGTGTGAAGAACTGAGCTTAGAATCATATGCACTTGATTTATTAGAATTTTGCACACATTTAACACATCCTCACTTGGATATTTCCACTCTTGCCAGGGTATGTCTGCAGCCTTGGACCTGGTGGTGGACCTGCACACTGTCAAATCGGCCTGCCTTAATTAAGCTAGAGCTGATGTCTAGCTTTCATATTCTTACGAATTTTTAATGTATCTCTTAATGACTGCAAATCAGAGCAAAATACATCAAAAATAATTTGCAAGAAATAACATCCTCCCCCTTAGAATTCAGGTACTTTATCTCCAAAAAAGCCTTTCCCGGGTGTTTAGTTGCAGATCTTTCAGCTCCTTGGTACCCCTCCCCCTTGCTCACCTATCTTCGCTCCATTCCTCTCTGTTCCCCACAAGGCCTAAAGCACTTGACAAGTTTCTGGCTCAGCCTCAAGTGGTTGCTTCTGAAAGAAAATCACTGATGAGTAGATTAGGGCTGATTGGAGATGTCTGCCTAAGGGAATTTCCTGAGAATTAAGAGCAGACAAGCTTCCCCCAAAGTCTTGAGAAAGTTGTTCCTCCTTCAGTGGATGACTAGAGGGAGCAGAATTTGCTCTGAATATGAACGATGACTTGAAAATAAAAGGAGACTTTGTTTTATTTAAGTGATTTTAAAATAAAAATCATTGCACTATACTCTAGGATGAAGCCAGTCTTTCCTTCAGCAGAAAGAAATGGCAGGAGGTGACATTTGCGAGACGGAAAGGCGTACTTGCCTCAAAGTAGTGGACAATAACCCCTGTGTACAGTATCTTTACAAACGTGTGTGTGTGTGTGTATGTGTGTGTGTGTGTGGCCTCAAAGTAGTGGACAATAACCCCTGTGTACAGTATCTTTACAAGTGTGTGTGTGTGTGTGTGTGTGTGTGTGTAATGGACAAAAACAGGCCATAACGTCCAAGTTCATCACATGGAAAATGTGACAGAATACACCACAGTTTTGCACAAAAAAGCTGGTGGGTGTGTCATCTGAAACACAATGAAATAAGGAAAACATAAGTTGGATGACAACAAAAGGAGGGAAATGGGTGTAAAACATCAACATGGAAAAAAACACATGAGTTGTGTGCTTTAGGGATATCATTTAGTACCTGCTATCTCAGTCCCGCAGGTGAGCAGGGATAGAAGTTAATAGACACCTTGGCCATGGTGAATTATGAATCAAAAATTAGAACACCTGATCTGACAAATGAAAATTTTTTTTGTAGGATGGAATATTTTAAGTTACATCGGACCAGGGGACTTTAGAATATGTAGTGGCAAATGAACAGGAAACAAGGAAAATCTAAACTATACCTACTCAGAGAATGGCAGAAAAATATTGACAGAAATAAGGTCTCATATATGCCAGTGATGCATACATGCTCACTTGTACTCAAATATTGAACAAGTGAAGTTTAAGCTATTACAGATTTCTTCTTCCTGACTTTGACATGCCATGTTTTAATGTATGAATCAAGTCCCATTATTAGATACACACAAATCCAGGAAACATTAGGTCTTTTTTACACCTCCCCCTCCCCCGCTCTGCCCTCTCTCCTCTGCTCGCCAATTATCAGAGGCTGTCATGTATAGGAGGGTTCTGGGGAACACCAGTTCCAGGGGGAATAGACTTGGAGTAGCCCTGGCCAACTGAGACAGTCTTCTGAAAAGTGAGCCAAGAGAGCCACCCTAAGTTAAAAAACAGCCCCCAAGTCAAGCACTGTTGCCTTGCTTCTACACTTCGCTTTCCAGTTGCAGAGCTTCTAGCTCAGTACTTCTCAAACTAGAGATTACGAAAGTTCAGGTGTTCATTTTTCAGTTTCTAATCCTCACACTGGAATAATAAAACGGGGGGGGGGGAGGAGAGATAGGAGCATATCAGCTTAAAATGTAAATATTAAATTCAACAGATAGGAAAATGCTTTGCCACAGTGCTATACACTCTCCTGAAGGTTCACTTTCAATGTCCATGTTTCTCTTGTGTCTGACCAGTCACAACATTTTCTGTGTGGCATCATTTGGTAAAGCATGCTTTGAACTCTTGAGACTGATCTGTCATCTCTTGGAAGAACCAGTAGACATAAAGTGTCATTAGAAAATCCTAGTTCTAGCCATACATGGTATCTCAAGCCTGTAATCCTAGCTACGAGGGAGGCGAGAAGCAAAAAATCATGATTTTAGACCACCCATGGCATAAAAGGTTTAGAGACTCCACCTCACTCAATAGCTGGGTGCAGTAGAGCTCACCTGTTTCCCCATAACAATGACTAGGAACAGGGTTATAATACTGACATCCCAGTGACAGTAGGAGAAGTGTAGGTAGGAAAGCCGCAACCTGGACAACAACAGAAAATGGACACTGGGACAGAGAGTCCAGCAAATGAATAGGTGATGAGAAATGGATTTGCAGGATCTTGGAGAAAGAGAAAAAAGAAAAAAGACATCATCAAGACATTGAGAGACAATATATAAAAATAGAACTTTTATCCATAACTGTAGCCACCTACCCAAGACGCCAACCCGTTGTCTATAATGAACAGCCCAGGAAACCAGCCTACGCTATATCCAATTCACAGGGGGCCAGACTGCTCTCCTCAGTAACAATCCCAGGAGCTAGACAATAATTTGTATGTCCATCAAGCACAAGTGGCCAGGAGTTCTTTAATATTAACAGCATCCCTAAATGTTATCTGCGCTTTCAACTTTGGACCAATCAGAGAAAGGAACAATATCTACCTGTATCCAAATGCCCAGGATTCTCATTACTACTTATCCTACCAACCTGCCTCTCCTTGGGCTCTCCTGAAGCCTACCCTGTTTTCCACTCTTGGGGTTTCCTCTCCTCTGGGGGCCTTTGAGTTTCTTCCAAAACACAAGTAGTAGTGGCCAACTCCCTCCCTCTCACATGCTCCAAGTAAATAGCCAAATTTCCATTTGGTTGGTTGTTGTTTCTTTCTCTGCCATCCTTGGCTTTATTTGCTAACCTCAGTTCTCTGACAGACCTTCCTTAAGTATTTCAGACAAACTAGGATAATCTTAATACCTGAGTCCCACTCTGTTTCTATTGTGGAAGCTCCCTCCTGCCTACAGCCAATCCAACCATTAAATCCTGTCAACTCTGTATCTAACATGTAGCCCAAATGTCCAATCTCCCTGATCTCTAGCATCACCACTGGAGTTCAAAGAACCCACTTACTTCTGCATTACCACAGTAGCCTCTTCCTTATCCTTTTCTGCTCCTGCCGAGTGGGAGCCATTCTCAGAGAGCAGGCAGAGCGATCTCTGTATCAAATACATCATTTCTCTGCTTAAGCCTTTAAAGGCCTTCCATCTCCTTAGAATAAAACCCAAGTTTCTAGCATCTGGCACATCCCCCCTCCATCTCACCCATTTCACCCCTCCTGTCATCCTCTACCCAGAAACACTGGCCTTCTCAAATGTGCCAGACACACCCCCCAGCTCTGGGCCCCTGCAACAGCTGTTCCCTCCCCTAGGAATGCTCTGGCCGCTGCATGGCTGGCTGCTTCTTGTTGCTTAGCCACCACCTCTCCAGAGAAGTGGAGACTCTATGGAGCCTACCACTGTCTTCCATTCACTGTCACATCACTAGCTCTAACTCTGCACACAATGCTCACTGCTGACTTGTGCATTTGTGACATGCTCCATCTCCCTGTGGCAGACCAGATCTTCCTATCTTGTCATGTTTTGCCACTGAATTCCTCAGACTTAAACCAGGTTTAACCAGCCTTAAAACATAGATTCAATTCTCAAGGTGTATTTGTTGAATAAATGAATGAGAATGGACGAATGTATATGTTGAATGAACGTCAGTGAACCTGTTCTTCCTTTCTATACTCCAGTTTGAACCTAACTCCCATGCATCCTGAGACCCAAATAAATTCCCAGCTTCTCTGGAAAGTTGTCCTTTTCTTCTGCCCATGTGACAAACCCTCCTGTCTACAACCCACGGAGCTCTGTGAGTGGTTGAGGGTTCATTTGAATTCAATCTTATTTGCCCCCTAAGCCTCTCTCATATTAGTTGCCAAGTCCTGTTAAATCCTTCCCTCTCTTTATCTCTTTCTCTCTCTTACACACACACACACACACACACACACACACACACACACACACACCTTTGTAACTTCTATAAAACAGTACACAGAACATGATAGAAACCCAATGAATCATTTTCAAATAGGCTTTTAAATGTATATCTGAGGAAATTAGGATGACATGGTGCTAAGTTGGGCAGGTCAGTGCCAACACTAAAATGAATTCAAAAGAGAAACTTCACACCCTTCTTAGGTCACATGAGGGCCTTGCTTGTGTTAGGGCCGTAGCAGCCAGTGCCCATTCATTGTTTTGCTTGGTACAGATCTGTTTCATCTCTTTTCCTGTCTGTGCTGCATTCTGTGCTCCAGAGCCTATAGCTAAGTGTGGATCAGGCTAACTAACACTGGCTGAGATGACCAATGGGCATCCTGCCAGCAACCACAGCTTGAATGACATCTTTTCTTCTGGCAAAGAAAGTGGCTTTACCACCCCAGTGCTCAAACGCCAGTTTACCCAGTTGGAGAAGCCTTCTTGCTATTTTAGCAACATTCTTCTGCAGGAAACTCACATAGTGGTTGCTCCCCTAGTGTTTGGTTTGTGATCGTGGCTATTTCAAAAGTATGTAAAAGAGCTAAAATTATGTTTTTATAAGTGTATTTTTCAAAAAAAGGCTCAGCAATTCCACAGGTTACTCCGGCTTTCTTCCCCATCTGCCGTGACAGCAGGTGTGATTTCACAAGCCCACTCCCATCAATCATCCTCTCCAACCTGTCTCTGGTGCCTGACAAGGTGTTTATGTGCATTACATGGAACCCATCACTAGATCTTGTGAACAAATAAGGCTGCCTTTCCACAATGCTCTGAGGGAAGGCTTCCATGGAAACCCAGGTGCCAGGTTCAGGTGGATGAGTCATTTCATCTCCACAGACTCACCTTCTTCAAGAGCTATCGACTCAGAGTGCTTCAGGGGCAAGGCAGGTAATACAGAACCTCCTAGTATAACATGGCAGGGAGTGGACCCAACCTGGGCCAAAGTTATTTGTGCATGGCTCCATCTAAAAAGTGCTCGCACTTACTTTACATAAAAATGCGCTGATGAGACACAAGTAGTTTTCAGTCTCTGTGTATTTACTAAGCCGATTTTGGAACCTGAGAACCCAACATCTTAGGGTTCATAAAAGTAGGGGACAATTGGAGCTAGAAATTATCAGAGGCCTGGCACTGGTGGGTCACGCCTAGAATCCTAGCTACTCAGGAGGCTGAGATTGAGTATCGCGGCTCAAAGCCAACCTGGGCAGGAAAGTCTCTGGAAGACTCTTATCTCCAATAAACTACTCAAAAAGCCAGAAATTGTGCTTTGGCTCAAATGGTAGAGCACTAGCCTTGAACACAAACAGGCTCAGGGACAGTGCACAAGCTCTGAGTTCAAACCCCAGGACCAACAAAAATTAATTAATTAATTAAGATTTCAACTTTGTAAAAGTATAGTGCAAGTGGACCAAGACTAAAGTGAAATCTGCAAACTAAAACTAGTGTGGCATGATTATTGTCATTCTTCTGAAAAATCTTCTTTATACTACTATCTTATTTTTCTGTATTTCAATATTATCAATATTACTAGAGGTTCCTTTGTCACTCTCTACAAACTTCTTCTAACTTGACAAAATCCCCTATTTTGTTCCAGTATCCATTCTTTTCCTTTGCAACTCAGGAAGATGTTTTTATCTGTCAGTCAGTACCAGTGTTCCCAGTCCCTTTGCTGGTGATTGGTGGGAGCACATACACGAAACACAAACCTGTCAGAAGAAACATAAAAAGAATTACCTGAGAGGCTTCTGGGAGAGTTCCCTCAGTCTTAGAAGTAGACTTCCTTTACTTCTGCGAGAACAGAAACACTTGGGGTAGTTGGTAGCTATGTTATGACCACGAAGCAACTCAGTCTGAAGACAAGACCTGTGTGCTACAGGAAAACACGGACACGTGCAAAGAAATCAGTGTGAAATGATCTACTTATGGACTTCTTATGGAAGGTAATCAACTTATTATTATTTAATTATTAATTATTTAATTCACGTAAGAAAGTTATTTTCTAGATATTTGAAAGCTATAGTGCTGGGGTTTGAAATCAGGGCTTCATTCTTGCTCGACAGGTACTCTACTGTTGATTCACACTCCCTGCCAAATTTTTCACTGGCTATTTTTGAGATAGGGGTTCTCTTCCTGCCCATTTGTGTGCTGATTTTATGCATCCATCATGTATAGTTTCACCTATACATCCTATGGTGTGTAGCTTCCTTTGTTTCGATAGTCTTGTGAACTAGTAGTAGTCCAGGATGATCCCGAACCTTGATCCGCCCAATCTCAACCTCATAATTTAGGGTGACAAGCAAGTGCTGTTGCATTAAACTATAGGTTAAAAAAGGGAGTCATAGAAACTTTTCTGCCTAGGCTGGCCTTGGAACTCCAAACCTCTCATTCTCATTTTCCCAAGCAGCTAGTATTATAAGCATGAGCACTCAGCTAGTTTTTAGTTACTGGATTTACCGAAGTCCTAGCCAAATAATAAACTTGACATTCACCCTTGTGTTTTGGAAGACATACTAGATAGCATTATGGAAAAGGACAATGCTCATGTATTTGCTTGTTCTTGTGCTTTCCTAAGGCACAACGACATGAATATGTTAGATTCTCAAGTGTTGCATCTTGGATATGTAACGCTAGTGAATGAGGCACAATCCTGAGCTATAGTGATGGTCCCATTAAATGCACTAGTATGCCTAGAACCCAATGAACATCATCGCTTACCACATGGCATCTTCTTTCTCTCTCTTTTCTCTCTCTCTCTCTCTTTTACTGTGTGTGTGTGTGTGTGTGTGTGTGTGTGTGTGTGTGTGTGTAGCACTGCTGTTTCATGCTTGAGCCATACCTCTAGTCCCTTTGGGTACTTTTTGAGATAAGGTCTTGCTTTTTGGCTCAAACCAGACTGGTCGTGATCCTCCTGATCCCACTGTATTTGGGATGACAGATGCATGTACCATGCCCAGCTTTTGTTTTTCTGTTGAGACGGATTCTAAAGAACATTTCTGTGTCTGAGAACTACAAAGTTCAGGTGTAAGCCACCATGGGTAACTATTGGATGAGAAAGGGAAAAGTTTCCCAAAGTTGTTTTTTCCCCCTCAGGATTCCTTTGAACTGTAGTTTTCCCAACCTCAGTTTCCCAAGTAGCTATGATTATAGATGTGAGATAATATACTTGGCATTATATGCCAACTTTAAATCATAAGAAAGAGTTTGAAGTGGTTTGAAAGAAAGATCATATCTTAAGAGAAAAATAAGATAGGAAGGAGGAAAGGGTGGACATTTTCAGGGAAAATGAGACTATTCAAATAAACCTGAGATTTTTTTTTTTATCTTTTACTTCCTCAACAGTTCAAGTGACACCGAAGACACTTCCTTGGATGACCCCACTAGTTCCTTTTATCAAACCAACTTCTTTGTCATAGTCTGTCATTTTGCTTTATTCTGGGAGTGACCATAGTTCAGTCCCAGGAGGGCAGTAGGATATCTGAACATCAATGACAAGAAAGCAAAGGGACTAGGGAGGAGGCAAATCTCCATTGACTCTAAGATCATTGTCATTAACATAAAACGTTTTCTTAAGTTCTATCTGCTGGGGAGAACTGAACTTTTGAAGATTAGAAAAATGTAACCCCTAGAGGATATATGGCAGATAAACTTTAGACATGCTGAGTCGCTTGAAAACCCAAATGGGAAGATAAAGCAGCTCCTTTGTGCTCTGGGGCAGGGATCAAACCATTATAAAGGCACTTACCTAAAGGAGGCCTGGTGTGCGAACACGCACACCCTAACTACGGTAAAAATAATGATAGTCAATTTCCCATCATAGAGAGCATTTCCTCCTGGGAAAGCCTAAAGTGCTCTAAAACTATTTATTTGTAAAATAAAGGTATATGTATTTCCCTCTATATATAGTTATTTGCAAAAAATAAAAAATAATCTATTCTGGGATGGAATGTTGTCAGCTATGCGATGTTAAAATACCTCTATTACCCTCCACTTCATTCCCCAGGGTTAATGTCCCTAACACCCTAGAGTACAGGAATTAGCACATGTCTCATCCAGTCTAGAATCTGCAGGCGACTTGTGGCCCCAGATCCTTGCTTTCCAACCACTATGGCTTCTGTCATACCATTATCCTCTGACATCCTCATCCTCTCTACCTCCTTTCCCCCACATTCATGGCTTTCTGGTTTCTAGATGGCACTATGAGCCAGTGGGAAAGAAGAATGACTCTCAGAAGATGATGGCACAAGAATCACCAGGAATGTCTAAAACAACTGGACTAAGATAATAGGACTGGCTGGATTGTATCCACCCAGTGTAACTGTTTGGAACAGTAGAGCCTACTGAGCGCTCTAGCCAGCCTTCAATGGGCTTAGATGGTAAATTATGGTCATTTCAACCAACAACAATAGCAGCTATCTATCCTCAACCCTCAATGCTGTGGCCACTGCGGTGCATGAGTTCCTGGAGCCACTTGTCTGAGGTTCTCAGGAGCCAGAGTGAGCACCAAGTGTTTGTCATTCAAATAGCTGGGATCTGTGTTCTAACCACCTAATACTTTCAGAAGTGCACCTACCTGCACAGCCATAGTGCACTGACACTCATGGTTACAAGTCCCTCCCCTTTGTAAATCAGTGCCTGAAACAGCCTGTGGCCATTCCCCCTCTGCTTTTTAAAAAAAGTCCTTCCTTTTTCTAAACTCAAGTAACTAGGACTGGTGGCATAGCACAAGTGATAGAAACCTGCTGAGAAGCATGAAGCCCTGAGTTTAAACTTCAGCACTTCCAAAATTAAGAAAGGACAGAAAGAAAGAAAGACAGACAGAAAGAAAGAGAGAGAGAGAGAGAAAGGAAGGAATTAAGGGGGGTCTGGGAAGGTGGCTCAGTGGTAAGGTGCTTGCTTCCCATGCATGAGTCCCTGGGTTCAATTCCTCAGCACCACATAAACAGAAAAAGCCAGAAGTGGCTCTGTGGCTCAAGTGGTAGAGCCCCAGTCTTGAGCTGAAGAGCTGAAGGACAGCACCCAGGCCCAGAGTTCAAGCCCTACAACCAACAAAAGAGAGAGAGAGAGAGAGAGGGAGAGAGAGAGAGAGAGAGAGAGAGAGAGAAAGAAAGAAAGAAAGAAAGAAAGAAAGAAAGAAAGAAAGAAAGAAAGAAAGAAAGAAAGAAAGAAAGAAAGAAAGAAAGAAAGAAAGAAAGAAAGAAAGAAAGAAGGAAGGAAGGAAGGAAGGAAGAAAGAAGGGAGGGTGGGAGGGAGGGAGGGAGGGAAGGAGGGAGAGAAGGAAGGAAGGAAGGAAGGAAGGAAGAAAGGAAGGAAAAAGAAAGAGGGAGGAAGGATAGAAGCAAAGCAAGACTAAACATTAACAAAATGAACATTAACTAGCCGGGAGCTGGTGGCTCACGCCTGTAATCCTAGCTACTCAGGAGGCTGAGATCTGAGGATCGCGGTTCAAAGCTAGCCCGGGCAGGAGAGACTGTGAGACTCATATCTCCAATAAACCATCAGAAAACTGGAAGTGGCACTGTAGCTCAAGTGGTAGAGCGCTCGCCTTGAGCTGAAGAGCTGAGGGACAGCGCCCAGGCCCAGAGTTCAAGCCCCACGACCGACCAAAAAAAAAAAAAAAATGAACATTAACTACTGTGATGGGAGATCTCAGGAGGATGGATACCCTATGCCCATGGCCTTGCCACTTGCAGCCCAGGTGGCCTGTCTCTTGGGATGCTCCACTTCCTGCCTGCAGCTTTCTTTGGCAGTCATTCCACATTCCTAACTGTTCTCACATCTTGGGGTCTCCGCTGACTGCAGCTTTGACTTTACTCTTGCAGCTTCATACAGCCCAACTTCATTTTTTTAAATGAGAGAAAGAGAGAGAGAAAGAAAGAAGGAGGAGGAGGAGGAGGAAGGAAGGAAGGAAGGAAGGAAGGAAGGAAGGAAGGAAGGAAGGAAGGAAGGAAGGAAGGAAGGAAGGAAGGAAGGAAGGAAGGAAGAAAGAAAGAAAGAAGGAGGAGGAGGAGGAGGAGGAGGAGGAGGAGGAGGAGGAGGAAAGAAGGAAGGAAGAAAGAAAGAAAGAAAAGAAAGAAGGTAAATCCAAGCTAGACGTAGGAAGGGAATAACAAAGATGAAAGTGAAGATCAACAAAATAGTAAGTATAGCTGAGAAAATGTTTGTTGAAAAGATCAACTTTTAGGAAATGGGAAATGGTTTAATAGACTTCACTTTCACAAAATGAAAGGGAGTATGAGTCATGGTGATGTTCAACATTATAAAAGTATTTGAGACCACCCAATTGTTCACTTAAAATGATTCTGACAATAGATTTTATCTTGTGTTTTTGCACAACAATAAATGGAAAATAAAAGCAAATGGAAAGTAATTATTGGCCCAGTGTCTAAAGATGGATTCATTTTATAGGCTTCTTCATGCCAATGCTTTTCCAACTTGAATAAATAATGGGGAATCTTGTTAAGATTCAGATTCTGCACTCAGTAAGTCTGGAGTGGACCCAATATTCTCCTTCTCTAACAACTTTCAAAGTGAAGCTTATGTTGATACTGGTCCATGGCCCATATTTTGAATATCAAGGTTTTATAAAATTTGTGAAGGTCAGATAGACAACATCTGAGTTTCAAACCAAACACATTAAATAATTGACAGATGCCTCAAAATGAGATGAGATGCAATACAATATGAGATATGCCCTTTCAGAACAGTAAATATGGCAAGTTCTACGGAGATTGAGTCTCAGGTTATTGTCTATTGCTAGATAGAAAAATTATTGGCCCAAAACAACATGAAACATTTATTTTGCTCATGCATTTTGAATGTGGGCAGAGCTTTACAAAATCATTTGTTCCTGTTCCATATGGCACCAATTGGGATTGCTCAACTGGGGACTGAAGTGGCCACTTTCAAAATGCCTCCTTCTGATGGCTGGCAAATTACTGGCTTTGAACTGTGAAATCAGCTTGTGCTGTGCAACAACACTCTTTGTTACTCTCTGCAGAGCCTTTCCCAAAGATATTTATGCTTTCTTATAGCATAGTGACTGTATCCTAGGAAGAAGAGTGTCAAGGGAACAAAATGAAATCCATGACAACTTTATGATCCGGCCTTGGAAATCATATAACATCATTTCTGCCATGCTTTAGTAGTTGGTACAAGGCCTACCAGATTCAAGAACAAAGACCTGACTACCTCTGGCGATGCAAAAGTTCTAAATGGCAAAGTTCGAAAGGAAGGTAAGAGATGAGACTTATTATCAAGGTCAACACTGAAAAATGTAGTTTTCCATACCCATCAACCCTTCACATTTTAGACGCAAATAAGGAATTGATTCAGATTAAAATTCCCTCATTCTAGGTTTGGCGGTTGGGAGCTCATGGCTGGAAGTTCGCTGGTGGAGCGGTCATGTCCCATAAACAAAGTTACTATTCGGATAAATACGACGATGAGGAGTTCGAATACCGGCATGCCATGTTACCCAAGGACATAGCCAAACTTGTCCCTAAAACCCATTTGATGTCTGAATCTGAATGGAGGAATCTTGGCGTTCAACAGAGGCAGGGATGGGTTCATTATATGATCCATGAACCAGAACCTCATATCTTGCTGTTCCGGAGGCCACTACCCAACAAGCCAAAGAAATGAAGCTGGAGAACCATTTCCAACCTCAACTTTACACAACTTGTCCTTTCTAACATCTTTCTCATAGCATGAATATGTTGCTTTCTTATTTCTCACTTTGATATTTAAAGGATGTTTGATACACTGTTTGAATGTGCTGGAAACTGCTTTGCTTCTTGAGTAGAGCCACCACCACAGCCCTACCAGAGGAGTGCTTTGTGGGCTTCAAGCTCAGCTAAGTGGGATCTCAGAAGTCATGGTATCCACAGAGCACTTGACAAGAGGGAGGAAGCGTCTTAAGAATCAGACCATGGATAAAATTAACCCCCAAAAATCAATGGCTTTTCTGTATGCCAACAATGAGAAAAGTGTGGCTGAAATTAGGAAAGCAACTCCATTTGTAATAGCCCCACAAAAAATAAAATACCTAGGAATTAACTTAACTAAAGAAGTGAAGGACCTCTATGATGAAAACTTTAAAATCTTGAAAAAGGAAATCAACACAGAACTTAAAAAATGGCAAAACCTCCCATGCTCCTGGATTGGAAAGATTAACATCGTGAAAATGGCAATACTTCCCAAGGCTATCTACAAATTCAACGCAATACCTATCAAAATTCCACCCTCATTCTTCAAGGAAATAGAAGAGGCAATCCAAAAATTCATATGGAACAATAAAAGACCCCGAATAGCAAAAACGCTCCTGAATGGAAAGAACACTGCTGGAGGAATATCAATACCAAACTTCAAACTCTACTATAAAGCCATAGTAATCAAAACATCTTGGTATTGGCATAAGAACAGACCTCAGGACCAATGGAATAGAATTGAAAACCCAGAAATGAACCCACAGACCTATAGCCATCTAATCTTCGATAAGGGAGCTAAAACAATAGAATGGAAGACAGACAGCCTCTTCAGTAAATGGTGCTGGCAAAATTGGTTAACTACATGTAGAAAACTTAAGCTAGATCCTTATATATCACCCTGCACCAGAATCAACTCCAAATGGATCAAAGACCTTGAACTCAAAGCAGACACTCTGAAAACATTACAGGATGGAATAGGAGAAACCCTAGGTCTCCTTGGCTCAGGCCGAAATTTTCTGAATAGAGACCTGGAAACACAACAAATCAAAGAAAGGTTGGACAAATGGGATTGCATAAAGTTGCAGAGCTTCTGCAGGGCAAATGACATAGCTAGCAAGATCAATAGAAAGCCCACGGATTGGGAGAAGATCTTTACTAGCCATACAACGGACAAGGGTCTCATATCTAAAATATACTTGGAACTCAAAAAATTAAACCCCCCAACAACAAATCCTCAAAGAAACAACTGCCCAATAAATAAGTGGGCGAAAGACTTAAAGAGAAACTTCTCTGAAGAAGAAAGAAGGATGGCCAATAGACACATGAAGAAATGTTCAACATCCCTAGCCATAAAAGAAATGCAAATCAAAACAACATTGAGATATCACCTCACTCCAGTGAGAACGGCAAAAATCAAGAACTCTAACAACAACAGATGCTGGAGGGGATGTGGACAGAAAGGAACCTTAATTCATTGTTGGTGGGAATGTAAACTTGTTCAACCACTTTGGAAAGCAGTATGGAGGTTCCTCAAAAGACTCCACATAGAGCTCCCCTATGACCCAGCAATCCCACTTTTGGGCATTTACCCTAATGTTTACAAACAAGACCACACTAAAGCTACCAGCACAACTATGTTTATTGCAGCATTATTTACCATAGCTAAGATATGGAACCAACCCAGATGCCCCTCAGTAGATGAATGGATCAAGAAAATGTGGTATATATACACAATGGAATTCTATGCCTCCATCAGAAAGAATGACATTGCCCCATTTGTTAGGAAATGGAAAAACTTGGAAAAAATTATATTAAGTGAAGTAAGCCAGGCCCAAAGAAACGTAGGTCCCATGGTTTCCCTTATTTGTAATATCTAGTATATGTATGAGTCAAGCGGAAAAGGTCAGATAATGTGATGTCAGGAAAATGAACCCTTAGATGTGTATTTTAATGTTTTTTTCTTTCATGCATGTGTTTCTAACACATTTATAAGATTATCTCTTTGTTGCTTTGTATGTCCCTCCCCCATAGTATAACCCTTGCTTTCACTATATTTGATGTCAGTATAACTTGTGGAGGAGATGGGGAAAAACCAGTTGTTTAAGGATACAGGTGGACCTGTTGCAACAATGAGAAGTACAAGTTGTCATGTCCAAAACGAACTTTACAATGTTGGTGGGGGGGGGGCTGGGGGGAGGGAGGAAGGAGAAGGATTGGGATTAGGGGGGGAGGGGGGAGGCTGGGAAGGGATGTGAAGGATAAACAAAGGAGGAGGCTGCAATGCTTGGTAAGAAATGTACACATTATCCTGCCCATGTAACTGTAACTCCTCTGTACAGTATGTTCACAAATAAAATAAAATTAAAAAAAAAAAAAAAAAAAAAAAAAAAAAAAAAAAAAAAAAAGAATCAGACCATGGCTAAACCAGGGATGGTGTAAACCCACTATTTTATTTTTCCTATTGGGTATTGTTATGTATGGTGACTTGTGGATTTATCTCTCAATGTATTGGAAATTTTCCATTTTATTCAAGAAATCTGTTCTGTGTTTCAAGACTTGATTAAAGAGGAAGTTTTTATAATGTAAAAAAAATTCTCTCATTCTAGTCTCTCTTCATCCCCATTCATGTGCATTTTGAAGAAGAAAAGAAATGCAAAGCAATAGAAGAAATGGAAGAAAGGCTAGAAGAATAAAAGATTAGTTGATGAAGGTAGGAAAAAAGGAGAAAGCAAGGGAGATGTGAAGGCGAAAGGAAAACAAGCGATGAAAGACGAGTGTACATACAATTTAAATGTAAATTATGGTGAAAACTATTGCTTGCATTCCCTTACCTAAGCTGCTCTGCTTCATTGACTGAGCAACCTCCTTCTGTTATTTGCGGCCATTTCCGAGTAGAGGTGATATCGGGCTTGGTATTGGACAACTCTTTGCTGGGCTAATTTTTTTTTCTTTCCAGAACTGTATTATACCCAAACAAATACATTTAAACATTTAACATCAGGCTTTCTTACGTATAGTTCTCATCTACCACAGGACCACATTGGAGAAGAACGGAAGATTGGAATTGAGGAGGCGGAACCACATCACTTGCTTCAATAACTGCTTTCGACAACTTTTATTTGCCTTCTTAAAAGTTGAGATGATTTCAGTGAAAAACATTTAAAGATTGTTTATCAAACTAGATTACCATCCCTGCAATTTAAGATCACCATGATAAAGAGGTCTTCTTGTTCACAGTGAGAAATGCCTGTTATAATGAGCCATGGAAACACAGTGTCCCTTTTGCATACAGAGTTCTGCAGAGTGACTCCTGACACTGTTTCCTTGCCTGGCCCCGCCCACATCACTGTGCTCTCCTAGAGAATGTGATCTTCCTGTGAACACTGTGGAGGTTTAAAGTGGTATGAGAAAGTCACCTTATCCTCAATGGTTGGTGATTAAAGCAATGTTTCTTGTATTGTTACCCTGAACCAGCATTTTTCAAAGCCAGAAGAGAATGTTTCCACTACAAACTCTGTAACCAACTTAGTTCCAGACAAAACCTTGGAGCATGCTCTAGAGTGCTCTCCAAAAGACAAATCTCAGGATCCTCATTGTCAATCATAAATAAGGCTTCCCTTTTTTAAAAAAGAATGAAAACTGCTTGGAGCAATATGAATGGAAAGTATCAAGTTTAAAGAAGCAATTGCTGATTTTCACTTACACTTCGCTTACACTGGTTCTCTTAAGAGAACTATCCTCCCCTTTCCTGTACTCATTCCTCCCATTTCCCCAAGAAGTCAGGAATCCACCAGAGAGACAGCTGAGCTGAGAAAATGAACTGCCTAGATAGCTTTGGGTATGTCAGTTAATATCTCTGTGTGGAACTTCTACATGACATTAGAATAAGAATTTTTATTTCTCTATCTTCCCTTGGACTTTGCCAAACAAAGGCACTACAAAAAATGTTGAGGAAAAAGGATTTTTCTCATTTGTGGATTTTCCCCCATTTGTAACTACTCTGTCAGGATATGCTGTGTATTCTCAACACAGAAAGCAGAGAAATAAGACCTTACCACATTCATACATAGCAGAACAGCTGTATCATTAAGTACAATATATTCCAATGTTTAAAAAACAAACATGAAACTATGATGTTGAATAAAGGTCTATGCTCCTTAGCATGCCTCTATTTCATTCTGCTTGCATACTGCCCTGCAGTTACTTTCTGATTTTATATATCAGACCAAACTAGGCTTTAACAGTGCATGGTCTCTTGGTCCCCTCATTTAAGGGATGAAGAACCTGGAGGTTCACATTCAAGGTTGTTATTCTAGTCTCAGTGTATTTTCAATATGAGCATGCTACATTACTAATATATTTATGCCTAACCAAATGTATTTTTCAAAAAATATATTTATTGTTATAGTAAAGGTGATGTACAGAGGGGTTATAGTTACATAAGCCAGGTAATGAGCATATTATTTTTTGAACTAATGAGCATATTATTTTTTGAACGATGTAACCTTTCCATCACTCTCTCCTAGTTTTTCCCTCCCTTCCCCACTTACAAGTTGTACAGTTCATTTCCAACATAGTGAGCTCCACCCCTTACCATCTCAAAGGCAAATAAAATAATGAACAAAAGTAAAGGAAAAGACAACAAAAACAGCAACAAGTACAAAAACCTCTTGTTTCCATTTTTTATGATCATATACATATAGCTATTGAGCCTTTGTGATCCACTCCTAAGATCCACTCCTTTGGTCTCACTGGGTGAATGTCTAGAGATCTACATAATTTATCCTGTCTGAGTATATATATATATATAGATAGATAGATATATCCAGTATGTTTGCGTGTAGATTTATAGGCACATTCTAGTTATCGCAAATGAGGGAAAGCATATACCCTTTTTTTCTTTGGATCTGGCTTACTTTGCTTGATATAATTTTTCCAAGTCTTTCCATTTCCTTATGAATGGTACAACATCGTTCTGATGGATGAGTAGAAAATTCTCTTGGTCCATTTGTCCACTGAGGAGCATCTGTGTGGGTTCCATATTTTGGCTATGGTAAACAATGCTGTAGTAAACATGGTTGTGCTAGTAGCTTTAGTGCATCCCTAACCAATTGTATTCAACCTTGGATTACCTATGTCTAAGGATCTGTACTAGTTTTTCAGGGCTACCATCACAAAATACCAAAGACTAGAAGGCTCAAATCAGAAAAGTCTCTTCATAGTTCTGAAGGTTTAAAGTCAAGGATCAACTTGTAAGCAGGTTTGACTCCTCCAGAGGCACTTTTCCCTGTCTTACAGAAACCACCACCTTTCTCAGTTCTTGTAGCCTTTCTAGTATATTTCTAGTGCCTCTTACTCTCTTATGAGGACATCAGATCTACTGGAATAGAACATACATAAAGCCTTCAATTTAACTTAGCTAGGAGTTTAAAGATCGAATCTTCAGATCCAGTCACATTTTAAGGTTAGGGCTTCAACAGATAAATTGAGGGAGAGAAGAGGACACAATTCAGTCGATATAGCTTCTATTAAAAAAAAAAAAGATATCTCTTGGACATGAGAATTAAACAAGACTCTAAACATTCACACAGTGAGACCAAAGGAGAATATTCTTAAGCAAAGATCACATGGGCTCAATAGCTATGTACATATAATCATATAAAATGATGCTTATCAAAATGAACTCTAAGAAATGAAAACAAGAGGGTTGGTTTTGGTGTTTTTTGGGGGAGGGGGGGTTTGACAATGGGGCTTGAACTCAGGACCTGAGAGCTGTCCCTCAGCTCTTCAGCTCAAGGCTAGCGCTCTACCATTTGAGCCATGGTGCCACTTCCGGTTTTCTGGTGGTTAATTGGAGATAAGAGTTTCACACTTTTCCTGGCTGGGCTGGCTTTGAAACATGATTCTCAGATCTTATCCTCCTAAGTAGCTAGAATTACAGGCGTGAGCCACGGGCACCCAGATAACAAGAGGTTTTATATGTTCTGTGTTGTTGTTTTTTTCCTATTTTTCCCCTTTTGTTGCAGTTTTTGATTTCTGTGCCTTTTGTCTTGTGTGTAAGTTTATCTGATTTGGGGAGGATATGGAGAAACACAGAAATGGTGGGACAAAGGGTGAACTAATTCAGCAGTGATACTCCCTAGACACTATGTTGAAAATGAGCTATACAATTTGTGGGGGAGGGGGAAGGAGGGGAAAAAGTGGGAGAAAACAAGGGGAAAAATGACACTGTTCAAAAAGAAATGTACTGATTACCTGATTTATATTACTGTAAGCCCTCTGCATATATAAATCAATAAAAAAAAGTCTTTAAAAAAGAAACATTATGTGGACTGATGTAAGATGCAGGCAAGAACATGATCTAGAAAATGCTTCCCCAAACAGTCATCATACAAATAATATATTGTCAATATCTTTATTAATAGCATTAACAATTATTCTCTCTGAAACATGATTCATCACTTGAGAAAACTAAATTTTCTACATTTGGAAAAATTATACCATAGTGCTTAAGAGAATAAAGTTGTCCAAACCCAAATTCTAGATCTAGTTGTTAGCTGTGTGACCTTTGAAAAATTGTTAACTTCTGTAAGCCTTAATTTTCCCATCTACAAATCAAGGAAGGTTTAAAAAAAAAAAAAAAAAGTACCTACTTTGCAGGACTGACAAAAGAGTTAGAAAGGCAGTACATGAAAATGACTGGTTAATAGTACATGCTTAATAAATGATGGTTGTTTTGACTAACAGCATTCAGACCTTATGGCTGCTACTCCTGCCTTTTTCTTTGCCAGCAGAGGTCTCTATCTTAATCAAATGAGGACGGGCTTCTGCATGGCAGTCAGCACTGGAGCTGTCAAGCTCATCCACAAATGGAAGATACACTAGGGAAGACTTACTGCCCTGTCTGAGAATGGAGAAGAAACTAAAAACAAAAGAACATAGAGTAGTTAGGATAGAAGGGGAACATGTTCTATGAACATGTGAACATGAATTAAGGTTGTGTAGGTGCTGGCTTTCATTGAGATTGCCCTTGGCTATATCTCACTTTAGCCTGTTCTAAAGCAAGGTTAGAGAAAAAGAATGAAAGAGAGAGAGGGAGGGAAAGAGACAGAGAGAGAGAGAGATAACAGATGAGGAATAAAATGAACTGGAAAGGTATAAAGTTTACTGAAATCAAGAGATAATGCTGAATAAACAATGGTTTTACTTCATCTTTAGCCCTACTTACACTCCATGCCTCAGTTTTGCTTCCATTATAATATATTACCTTTAGCTTTCTTTTTTTTTCCAGACAGGCATACACCTCCAAGTTCAATTATTCTGTCAATTGTGTTTTTAATTGTACTGATTTCCATTAACTGTGGTATCCATTTGTTGATCTCTTCCTTCTTCTGAACCAATCATCTTTACACCCACCAACAGCTGAAAAGGCAATTAAACTGAGGATGGTGAGAGTTATTCAAGAGATATCAAAGCACAGAGGTAAAGGGAGTAGAAATACTGAGATTAAAAAGAGAACTGATGGAAAAATACACATGTACTAAAGAGCACAGTGCTGAAGCAGATAGAGACACAGAGGGAAAGAAGGAGAATGAAATAGAAAACCGGTCCTGCTTGTGCCTGCCTACCTTATCTCTCTTTCAGTACCAAGGACAGAGACGCTGAACAGCTGACCCAAACAATATTAGTAGGGTCCCTCCCAAATCCTCTAGGGAAAACGGATGCGTTGAAAAGCAGCTATGAAACACGCAGCGAGGTCTCATAGGGAAACTGGGAGAGTAGCTCACAAGTAATTCTACCTCAGAGGCAAAAATAGATGATTTTCATTCTATTCATTTCCATAGTCTTAGTCCAGGAAAAGACAAAGTTTGCTTTGCTTGGGTCTATCTGCTGGATATGGCTGCAGAAGCTGATGTGCTAAACTGTACAATCTCCAGAAATCACAAGAAGTTTTCAGGGTAAGTGATTTGCCTTTTCATTTCTAATGTAGTATATATTATTTTCCTGGCACGTGATTTGGCTAGCTTGGAATTCTTCAGTACTCTAAGAATATGTATTAAAACTCCATGTCATTTGTATTTGAAAACCTGAAACCCTGAGGAAATAGTTTGGTTTTTATTTTCTTAAATGATTGGGTAGTAGAAATGTGTTCTCTTTTTTTCTTCCCCATCCTCAAGACATGTCCTTGTGGGCTCTAGAAGCAATATCAAGACAGAAATAAAAGATAGAAAATAAAAAGCTATAATTATTCCTGGGATTTGTATGGAAATTGATTGTATTCATCTTAAGGGTTTTTCTTAATTGTAAGGATCTATTACTTCAAACTCCCCAGTTCAACACCCTGGTAATCCAGGGCTGAGGGTTTGGAGAGGCACTGCTTTCAATGGTCTATTTAAAGTCAGGCTATTTCCAAGTCAGAATCCAATTATTCCCAGCAGAGATATGCAGTACTTGAGATGATGATTGTGTATGTTTTCTTCAATGATGATATATGATTCTGAGGGCATTGTTGTAGCTCAATTGTGGGACTTCTATTACTTACTGTAGCTTATTGGGTCAACAGAAGTTATTGCAATTAGGCATTTGTTCCAGCTCATTCATTTACTATAATCAAATACCATCAAAATGCATGCACAAATAATAATGCAGCCACAGCAAAGTTGTAACTTGGATTTTAAACTTAGTCTACATGCCTGTTTGCACTTGAAATGACTTGCTTCCTAAGTGCTGAAAGGTCAGTAAGATGTCTGTCCTTGGATAAGACTTAAGGATCTGCCCTTGGGATCTCTTGCAGCCAAAAAAAAAAGGGGGGGGGGGAGACAATGTGACAGTCTTCCTTGGGCACTTGTTTTTATTTAGAAATGAGTATTTCTGGGAGCTGGAGAGGTGGGATAAAAAGAATATTTCCAAGGGACTGCAGTAGGAAAGGATGTCAATCAAGGAAAACATTGATAGTATCCAAAGAGAAAGCTTCTATGATGGAATATGCATTAAAGCAAATAACAAATAGATTCTAGCTAATATTAGATTTGGTTGATCACATTCACCCCATTTTATCTTTGATGAGAATGACAAGCGGGCTCAACCTCTAAAGATTAGCATGCATAATAAGGGGATTCTGCTTTCCTGGTCAGGTTTAATGAAGAAAAACCTGTATTATCTTAGTTGCTGGATTTCAGTAACCAGCTACAGCTTTTTATTTTTTGCACATTTACCAACAACATCAATGTACCCCAATATATAAATATGCTATGTATTTCAATGCACCTATGAATCATTTTAGAAAAATAAACTAGACAATAATTTGTTAGACTATAGTGCCATAGAAATGCTAAAGACTTCCTCTAAAATTAATGATAATATAACTCCCACTGGTTGTATTGAGCAGCGCACACCTGCATAGACTTCAGCACACTTGGTAAGGTGATATTCTGATGAGGCAAGATCTCAACAATTTGTCCCCCTCTCAGATTTGTGTGCCGTATCCCAGTAGCATGGGAACTCAGAACGTAAGCTCTAGTCTCAAGCAAATCTTGGGTTGAATCAACTCCATCACTTACTGTTTATGACCGCAGCAAAACTATTTCTCTATGATTCATTTTCTTCATGTGCAAAAATGAGGATTAAAAATAGCACCTAGCTTCTCCATCAGGTAGTTGTGAGATTTAAATATGCTTATAAATGTTAGCTATTATAATTAGATTTTATTAGGCAATTTAGCAAGTCTGAATTCAAGCGCAGACCAAAAAAGCTCTGGAGAGTCGTGTTCAGGAACTGACTAAGGAAAAGACAGAGAAGGTAACAGTCAGGGTCTGGTACATGAGAGTTGTGTCATGAAAACTGCTACCTTGGTGTATTATCCTGAGTTGAGGAAAACCCATCTTAGCATCAACTTCCACCAATATGGACACATCAAATAAACTGTGAGTTTGGGGTTTAGGAAGATGTGAGACCAAAGTTGGCTCCAATCAGCCTCTATAACATTCATGGTCTTCATAAAGTTACTGAAGATCTCTCTGTGTTTCGTTTTTCCTGTGGTGGGAGGGGGGGTGTCTTTTAAGTAGTTGTACAAAGGAGTTGCCATTTAACAAAGCAGCTTATGAATTTAATTTATCTTGATCAACGTCACCCCTTTCAACATTCTCACCTACCCTTCCTGTACTCACCCCTTCCCTCACTCTTCTTAATTTTGCAGGTTAGACATTGGATGCTTGACTGCATTTCCCCCTTTTTCTCCTCTTCATTCTTCTACTCCTTTACCCTTGACTTCACCCTTTTTGAGTATTCATTTCCTGGTACTTTATTTTGCTGAGCTTTGATTTGCCTTTCAAAAGAATTACACTACTTCAGTTATCCCTTGAATCTACTATATTTGAGTTAGAACATTTGTATACACTTGCATGCCATCCAACATTCTTATAAGTTTACAAGTTTATCTGGCTTCCATATATAAGAGAAAACATGCATCCTTTGTCTTGCTGGGCCTGACTAACTTCACTTAACATATTTTTTTTCAGATCTATTATTTAATCCATTTTTAAAGTTATATCAGCCAAGTACCAGTGGCTCAGCTGATATCTAAGGCTGAGATCTAAGGATTGAAATTCAAAGCCAGCCTAGGCAGGAAAGGCTATGAGATTCTTATTTCCAATTATCTACCCAAAAAACCCATAGTAGAGCTATGGCTCAAGTGATAGAGCACTACTTTTTTTAACAAAAATTGCTAAGAATCAGTGTCTAGCCCCTAAGTTCAAATTCTAGTACAACACACACACACACACACACAGGATTGAACCTAGGGCCTCAATACAAGAGTTCTACCACTGGAGACATGCCCCTCAGTCATTTTGCTTGTGTCTTCTTTTTGTTTTAACTGTTTTTTAATTGCTCTTGCTAACTTTGCTTACAATGCTCCTGTCCCCACCTCCCAAGTAGCTGGGATGATAGATGTGTACCACCATGCCCAAGGGAAAACTTTACAGATCTTAATGACTGTCTATCCAGGACACAGGTTGCCCAGAGATGTCTCAGGCAGACATTCACTCAGCCATGAGAAACTGAATATCAGTAAAACAGAGCATATGTTATAGTGGATGGTAGCCTCATCACTCTGGCTCACTGCCTTTTAAATGGAATCATAGAGCTGAAAGCACAGTTCCAATGGTAGAACTGTGGCTTGCCTTGTAAACATGAGGCTCGAAGTTCAATTCCCAATACTGCCAAAAAGGAAAGCACTAGAGGTAAACTACTGCCTGGAAGGATGCTAAGGCATGCTGTAAAGGGAAAGATAAGCCAATACTGTGTTTAAAAATATTTTAAATCACCTTTGATTTTGTAAATAATGTTATATGCATCTGAAGAGAGCAAAAGCAGCCACAATCCTCAAGTCCTTATCTTCCCACCTCTTACCACCTTCATAATTCCCAATGTTCTTTGCTCCTAATTGCCAAGTCTACCAGACAGCCTGGAATTTTGCTAGACCTTTCCACTCATACTTCCCCACTAAAAGCTACTACATTCCACATGATTTTTAATGGGCAAAGAAATGTTGTTCCCCCACCCCGCAAGCTCCCAGTTGAACTTTGGAAATGTCTAGAGCCATTTTGGTTGTCTCGGCTTGGAGGAAATAGGTATGCTACTGGCACCTAGTGGGTAGGTGTCAAAGACACTGCTATAAACATCCTACAATGCACAGGAAAGAATCCTCCCCCGCCCCAAGAAAATATCCAACCCAATGTGTCAGTAATACTAGAGCTTAACATACGTAATTTCATTTAATCTTCACATTAACCCTACAAAGTGTCAGTAACTTATCCTCGTTTTTCTGATGAAGTCTATCATTGTGAATTACTTAGAGAATGATTATTGAGTTAATAAATTCTTCAAGCTCTGCTTCAAGAGCTACTGAGACCAGCTTGCTATCTGTTCGCACCTCCATCAGAAGGAAAAAGGAAGAAAAGAAATAGCAGCCTAGCTCTGTGTTATATAAGCAAGTCTGATTTGAAAAGAATCTATGCAGGGGGAAAAAAAGTTGAAATAATTAGCTGAGAGGCAGGGAGCATTGTAGCATCTCACTAATCTCTACTTTCATCTCCCACGCCCACAACTCATCAAGAACTTCCTGGACAACCACAATTTACCCACCTGCTGCTATAAAGAATCTAAGACTTAAGATGTACAGTATTAAAAAAAAAAAAAGGGAATTTGAAATCCATGTAGCTGTGATTCTAACATCAAGCTCAGACTTGGTTTTCAGAGTTGAGGATTTCCCTTCTTAGAATTAGCCATTGACACTAAGCTATACTATTTTTAAGTAGCTGTCAAACCTTCTGGCAGATACAATGTCCGGCAACATGCAGCAAACACACCAGAGTCTTATGCTTTCTCTCTCACTTGATCGGTAAGAGGAGGCTAAGACATCATTAATCATCTGCAGACTTCAGGAGAGAATTATTCTGACCACCTCCTTCCAAGGTGGCCCAGCTGTGAAAAGAAAGGTGCTCTGTGCCTGAGCCTGCCTGGAAGGGAGAAATATCCTTGAACAATCAGAATGCATTGTATTTTTCCAAAAGCTCTTGGCAACAGTAATGCTATCTCCAGGATAGCGGCTGCCCTTCTCCAAATAATGAGAAAATTATAATTATTATCAAGAATTATTATTATGTTTTAAAATATAGTGACTGCAAACAATGTGCCAAGATAAAGAACATTTTTTAAGCGATTCTCTGAATTCATTCCCAGTTGGTCACCCCTTTCCAATCATTGGTTCATTTTAACACTTGTTTCCAGGCTGAAATGTTTCCAATGAGGTACAAAATTATAGCTGTAACAAAGGGTGAATGAGCGTGAACACAGTCAACATAGCTTATTTGCATAGATGAAAATGGAACTTGTTGAAATTGTCTTAAAAATGGGGAATAGGATAGGGAAGAGTGAGAGAAGATCAGGATATATTTGTATACATGTGTGGAAATGTCACAATAAATTTTACAATGAAGCCCCCTCCCTTTACAAATAATGTATACTAATAAAAAATATATATATAGCCATGCTTAGACCAATAGCTTGATTCAAGAAAAGCTGCATAAAGACTGAGCGCAAATCCTGACCACCATGCTGGTTCAGGGGATCCAAATATTTCAAGGACAGTAGAGTCCCAGAACTGGGCTCCCTACACCACAGAGCCAGCCAGACTTAAATGTTGTTCTGCCTAGGTTTCAGAGCCGTGTTGTCAGCCATGGAACTCAAGTCTTTCCCCAGCATATTTCTTAATACCCTGATAGCCCTGGCACATAGGCCTTTTCTCAGCAGTGGTAACTTTGGTGCCCCATAAATACATGCGAACCTGCCTGTGAGGGCCGGAGCTCTTTCTGTAGGGCTGACCCTACAGACACACATCACAAGTGCAGCTGGTGGGCTCCAATGCCTTCCCACTCTAAATCCAAAACCTCCACAGAGTTGGCTCATGGGCAGTAATACCACAATTGCTATAGCTTTCGGATACTAAAGGAGAGTATTGAAAGAATTCGATTTGTTTGCTAGCTCTCTCACTAATAAGCTGTAAGACTTAAGATACATTTCTCACCTGGTAGACACTATATGGAAAATGAACTATGCAACTTATGGTCAAGAATGGGAGGGAATACAAAGGAAGAAGTGACATGATCCAAAAAGAAATGTATTCCATTACCTGACTAATGAACTGGCATCCCTTTGTACAACACCTTAATAATAACAATAATATATTTACAATATATTTAACAAACATATTACATATACAATATATAAATATATGTGATAGATAACATAAATATATTACATATATACATATATTTTAAAACTATGTTACTCAGGGGAGGGAAATGTTGAAAGGGCTGAAACTGACCAAGATGCAATGCATTCATGACTGCTTTGTAAACTGGCAACCCCTTTGTACAACTATTTGAAGATAATAAAAATAAACTTTAAAAAAAAGAGATGATGCTCATTTCTCTGGGTCTTAATTTCCCTGTTTGAAGAGGAAGGGAATTGGACTATGTAAGAAATTGCATGCTGGTGACTCACCAGCTCATGAATATGGCATTCAGGTTTGGAGGACGGCCACATTAGAAGGCTTAAACATTTTTAATTGGTAGACAATCTTTTAAAATTGGGAAGTTTTAAATAAATTCCACACAGGGAACTTCTCTAAATAGAAAAGCTATTGTATAAGAACCCAATACTTTGAGAGCTGTTCTCCCAAACCCACCATGCCTATTTATATAAGGTATAAGTGAAAATGGGAAGCCAGGCTCTGGTTGGTCACACCTTTAATCCTAGCTACTCAGGAGGAGCAAATCTGAGGATTATAGTGCAAAGCCAGTCCGGGGAGGAAAGGGAGGAGATGGAGAGAGAAAAAAAAAACTAAAGAAAGTCTAGAGAGGTAAAGGCAAATCAGAGGAAAGGCAAAGGCAACAATAGCTGTAGGAAGAAGAAAAACTGAGAAGGAATCTAAGAGAAACAGATTGATAAAGTGGAAAAAGCGAATACAATATTTGTGTAGTGTTTTGGGTGTCAGGCAGAGCTTTCAAAATCATGCATCTATAATAAATCATTCAATTCTCAGGGGAATGTCTGTGTTGAGGGCCATTTAAGGCCCAAGAAATCATTTGGTGCATGACAAGGCAGACACATATCCTTTTCACCCGCCACCTGTGGCTGGCGGCCCTTACTCCCCAGTTTTCTAGGGAGGAAACTGGCACATAGAAGGGTGGGGTAATGTGCCCAAGTCCCACAGCTAGGAAATAGCTAAGCTAGGAGCCTCAGCCTGCAGCAGCCTCCCATTCCACTCACAGTCTCTATGCAAGTTCTCAGTGGCTCCGCATGGCCTCCTACTTCACTCCCTTCCACTCTGCCAAAGCCCGGTCTTGGCCTCCAGCCTTGCTGGCTTCCCGCCCCCCACCCCACTCCCATGCCAGCCCTTCCTGCTGCTTACACTGATGCTTGAACCACTCGCTCAACAGCTATCTGTCCAGGCTGCTTGATTTTCTCAGTATCACTAGTTCTCACAAGAGTACCTGGTACACAGAAACACTGGATCTTATGGGTTCACATGCTCAGTTAAAGTATGCATCTAAGCTCTCAAGTTTTAAGGAGTCTCATTTTAGTGGCATCGTTTTCTGTTTCCTCCTAGGAACTCTTGGGAGCCACATCCCTCCCTCTGGACCATGGCACCTCTGAGCCAACTAAGCGGCCACATCAATTCCACCTGCGGGGCAGAGAACTCCACGGGTACCAACCGAACCCGCACACATGCCTACTATGCTCTGTCCTACTGTGCACTCATCCTAGCCATCATCTTTGGCAATGGCCTGGTGTGTGTGGCTGTGTTGAGAGAGCGGGTCCTGCAGACAACGACCAACTATCTAGTGGTGAGCTTGGCTGTGGCAGACTTGCTGGTGGCCACCTTGGTGATGCCATGGGTGGTATACTTGGAGGTGAGTGGGATTCAAAAATGGGTTGTTCCTGGGCTCCTAATCTTTAGGGATTCAAATACTCCCTAGGAACTGGGGAAGAAAGGTGAACTCCTGTCACTCTTCCAATTGTAAGGGAGCTAACCCTGTGGAAGGTGGCTACCATTTGCCCACATCAGAACCAGGGAGCTGTGTGTCTAGTGATGGACTTGAGGGACTTGAGTGATGGTGCTCTTCCTAGGAACATTCTCTGTGACAGTCCTGTCTCTGTGATGCAGGGGGTGGGGGGGAGGGGGGACAGCTCAAAACATATTTTCATCCAAAATCAATGTATCTGGGGGTGAGCATGTGCAGAAGGCTATAGGGCAGAAGATGAGGGGTAAAAAATATATATATACAAAAAAACACACCATGGGGCTGGGAAGGTGGCTCAGTGGTAGAGCACTTGCCTTGCATGCATGCGGCCCTGGATTCGATTCCTCAGCACCACATAAGCAAAAAGAAAAAAGCTGGAAGTGGCGCTGTGGCTCAAGTGGTAGAGCGCTAGCCTTGAGCTGAAGAGCTGAGGGACAGCGCCCAGGCCCAGAGTTCAGGCCCCAGGACCGGACCCCCCAAAAAAGAAAAAAACACCTCTCTTCATACTTTAATGAATAAAAATAGGAAAAATGGTTTCCAAATCAATCCAACTTCTCCGGATGGTCCTGTTGCCCTCCCTCTCGGCCTTTCTCCTAGGGACTGCTTCTCCCTAGACTGTGCTACCAAAGGAACAGATGAAAACTTCAAATTTAGTTTTAGCATGCCTCCATTAATAGTACAGAGCCTTTAATACATAGATAATGCTGCGGGCCCTGGAGAATTCTTCTAGGGAGAAACATTTCTTAAATTTGGAAGTATTTTCATTTGAAAGTGCAAAATAGAGTCAGGAGGTGATCAAGACAAAACATCCGTTTGCTAACAAGGAAATAAGGGTGCCTACAGCTGCTCAAAAGCAGATTATTACCAAGAAAACATGCAATTATTACAGAAAATTTTTAAAACACTTTAATATGCTATTAATATTTCTCCTCTGTACTGTCATCCTAAAGAGATATCCAATGAAGGATCCAAATGATGCTATGATTAAGAGAAATTAAGATTCATCAAATTAATATTTCAGTTAATATTAATAGTGAAGGTGACAGTTAATTAAGTATGACATATCATGGGAGAGCAAAAACCTTGAACACAGACTGCCTGTGCCAGCACCCCTATTAAAGAATGGCTGGGAACTAAAATTAGACTTATGATCTCAAAAAGGGCACACAAAGGAAAGAAATAAATACAGAACAAAAATGAAAAGAAGAATAACAGCTAGTCAGATTGAGCTAGATCTAAAGTTAAGGAAAGACTGAAGGAGGAGGGGAGAATATGTATTTATTCTTCCCAGTTAGACAAATTCTCATGGTGAAGGATCTTGTAATTATCTTGACTTTTCTGTCACCCAGTTAGGCTGAGTCATGTTTGAAGTCTTTGATCTTCTTTTTCTGTAGTCCAAACACACAACCTGTACATACATGTGCTAAAGAAACATTGATGCATGAATGCCTGCAACGAATCTTCTCTGGAATATATGAACTATATAGGCAGTTCCTGTCTATACCATATAAATCTACATTCATTGATACAGGCAGACAGTTTAGAGAGGGGACATGAACTATTCATTATTGTCTATGCAATAATAATGAAAAAGATCTTTGAAGCATGTGTTATTTCTGTTCAAGAGTGAGGAACTTTAGGTACTTCCAGCCAGTGTAGAGAGAACAAAAAGGAAAGAAAAAAAAGTGAGTCAGACATGATGGAACATATCTCTACACTCAGCACATTGGAGTTAGAGGCAAAAGGATCATGTGTTCAAGTCTTACCTGGGCCATATAACCAGACCAGATCCAAAAAAGATAAAGAATGGAAAAAAGAGGAGACAGGAGGGGAGGGGAGGAAAGGGAATTAAGGGGGGGGGGGGGAAGAGGAGAGAGGAAAGAAAATGGTCAAGGATTCTTATCACCAGTTGATAAACAATGTCTCTTAAAGATCAATTAATTAAAACAAAAAATGTTTTAAATTATTTCCTCAATAACACGAGTCACATTTCAAATGCTTGCTGGTACTTCATGGTCTGTGGCTCCCATCTCGATGATGAAGAAAGAGGACATCACAGAATCCCTTAAACAGCACTGCTCTCACTGCTCCGAGCTATTCATTGCTCTTTCAGTATTTATTACCCCTTCCCACTGCATACCTGGACATGGTCTTCCTCATCGACTGGTGGTTTCCATCTTTCAAATCTTAACCATTAATCCAGAAGGAAAGGACCACCCTAGTCCTAGAACGCATCACTCTCCTCTTTTCTTGTAGGTGCTGTCAGTAACCAAGAGCATGGTCAAAGAAATCAAAACTGAGACTTGAAGAAGAACTGAGCACTGGTGACTCATGCTTATAATCCTAGTTACTTAAGGAAACTGAACTCTGAGGATTGCGATTTGAGGCCAGATCTGGTTGAAAAGTCTGAGAGATTGTTCTCTCTAGTTAATCAACAAAAAAAGCCAGAAGTGGAGGTGTGGCTCAAGTGGTAGAGCACTAGCCTTGAGTAAAAATATCCAAGCAAGAGTGTGAGACCCCAAGTTCAAACCCCAGTGCCTGCTGCACACATACACACACACACTTGAAGAAGCAGTCTCTCCACGAGGAATTGGCTTTGAGAGTGCCTCTTTTTTGTCTTACCAATTTTCTTCAGTCATTGACACTCAATATCGATCCATCATTTCCTTCAACAAAGATCTGTCTTGATAAAAGATCAGAAAAGACTTGAAGCAATCTTATTAATCAACAATCAGTTATGAGAAGTATGTCACTCAGAGAATCAAGCATCCTACCCCAATCGGTCTATACTTTTCCTAGTCTTCAATTTCTCCTATCCTTCCTTAGAAGCAGGGGAGAAAAAAAGGAACACTGTACACCCTCCACTATAAGGATTATGGACATATATAAATCCATGTGTCTCAGAGAAGAGTGTCTCAGAAGTATTACTCATTGGTAACATCCCATTGATGGTCCATTTTGAGCAATTGCTCTAGTAATTACTTGTCTATACCAAAATGAACAGGGTGCAGTGTTGACCACAGAGCTATGGGCTCAGGATATCCCAGGAAGACAGGACACATGGAAAAAGAATACTATTAATAGGAGCTAAACAATCTCATCAAGCCCATACTCTCATGTATTTTGATTGGAATGCATCCATCTTCTTTGAAGGAAAATTGGCTCATTTTGCCAGACACTAATATGTATGAGTTAGGAATGTTTGAGCAATAAATGTTGGAAAACTTGGCTAGTTGTGATTTAAACAAATAGGGGAGGGTACTTCTCTCACCAGAATTCTGTTGCTATTGATTCAGCTGTCTCATGGTATTATTGAACTCTGGGCCTGAGCTCTTTTCCTGAGCCTGTCTGTGCTTAAGGCTAGCTCTCTACCATTTGAGCCACAGTGCCACTTCTGGCTTTTTCTAAGAAGTTTATTAGAGAAAGGAGTCTCACAGACTTTTCTGCCCAGGCTGGCTTTGAACCTTGATCCTCAGATCTCAGCCTCCTGAGTAGCTACAAGTGTGAGCCACCAGAGCCCAGACTAGGGACCAATCTTTCATTCCTTTTGACTATTTTTGACAAGCTGAAGTACCTTTATATATCACAGGATCATGGCAGTATCAAAAATAGGACAGGAGAGAGAAAGAGAGAGAGAGAGAGAGATTAAGAAGACTTTCACCACTGGTATGGCTCAGCTTGAGGCATTTCTCTAAGGGATCTCAGTCTAACTCATTAGAAGTGAATCATGAAATGTAGTTCAGCAGAAAAGGAATCTAAAAAAGGAATAATAATAATAATATTTAGATTTTATTAAACAAGAAAATTGAAATTAGGAAAATTAGGAACTGCTATCACATAATATTGCCTCAGTTGGAATTCACTGGTTTGAATGGTCATTTATAAAAATGACTCTGAAATAAGAGTTAGAAGACCTGAAAGTAAGTGAATAAAATGAAAATGACATACTTCCCTGTTGAGTTGATGTTGGGCTCAACTCTCTGAGAGAGTACTTTGAAAACTACAAATTATGATCTATGCATATCTCCATTTAGACATAATTAATTGTACATTAAAAAGCCTCAAACCCAATTACCTTAAATTGTAAACAATGAATTAACTCTCTCACTGCGCACTGTAGAAAGTCCTGGAATAGTAAGAGCTACAGGTGCACTTTGATCAAGGTTCTAACTCCATTTTTTCTGCAATTCTCTCCAGTATATTAACTTTACTCAGAAGTAAAGAGCTAAGCCGTAGGCCTCTCATGTCTACCCCAGGCCATTCAAGCAAAAGAGAAAATCTATGCTTCAGAACTTCTAGATGTATCCAGCAATTGCATTGGATTTGTTAACAGCACTTGATTTGAACTAATAACCAGTTACAAAAAATGGTTTTTCCAATAATAATGCTAACAAGAACTTAGGGAAAAAAGAAAAATAAAAGAAACCTTGGTGGGAATGTAAATTAGTGCAGCCACTATGGAAATCAGAATTGAAGTTCCTCAAGATACTAAAAAATAGACCTACATATGACCCTGCTATTCAACTCCTGGGCAAATATCCAAAATATAAGTCAGCATATACTGGAGAAACCTCCACAGCCATGTGTACTATAGCACTATTGACAATAACCAAGCTATGTAATTAGCCCAGCAGCCCAATAAGCACTAAATGGATAAAGAAAATAGTGATGTGTACAGGGTGGAATATTATTCAGTTGTAAAAGAAGAAAGAACTTATGTCTTCTTGGAAATGGATAGATGTGAAGTGAAACAAGCCAGACTCAGAAAGACAAATACCATGTTTTCTCTCATATGTGAAACATAAATTAAAAAATAAAAAGACATAACATAAGAGAGGGAGGAGGAAGAGCCCGGTTTGATGCGGTGGATGGGAAAAAGAGGTTGGGCTGATTAGCATTAAAGTATATTGTATGCACATATGACAATGCCATAATAAATTTATTTTTAAAAACTTACAAGAAAGTTTTAATAAGGTGAGTAGTTGTAGGCAGAAAAGATAAAAAATAATCTAGCCAGGTACTGGTGACTCACAACTATAATCCTAGCTGAGGAGGCTGAGATCTGAGAATCATGGCTCAAAGCCAGCCCAGGCAGCAAAGTCCATGAGACTCTTATCTCCACTAAACTATTCAGAAAATTCTGGAAGTGGTGCTGTGGCTGAAGTGATACATCGGTAGTCTTGAGCAAAGGAAGCTCAGGGACAGAGCCCAGGCCCAAATTTCAAACTCCAGAACTGGCAAAAAAAAAAAAAAAAAAAAAAGGAAGATGGGGAAAAACAAGTCGTTTAAGGATACAGGTGGACCTGTTGCAAAAATGAGAAGTACAAGTTGTCATGTCGTGTCGAAAACGAGCTTTACAACGTCGGTGCGGGGGGGGGGGGGGGGGGGGGGGGGGAGGAGAGGATTGGGGGCGGGGAGGCTGGGAAGGGATGTGAAGGGTAAACAAAGGAGGAGGCTGCAATGCTTGGTAAGAAATGTATGCATTATCCTGCCCATGTAATTGTAA